>NC_056745.1:1565145255-1565236922 GCF_019279795.1 Protopterus annectens | reverse complement strand
AAGCTGTGTTAACAAAGACAGTACTATTTTTATTAGCAGTGGGAAGGAAGCCAGATTTAATAATGGGAGGAAACTTTGTAAGTCTAGAATTTGTGACATCTGCTATGATAGCATCCAGAAGATTAGCAGGATAGTGCCTATCAATAAGAAGAGACTTAAGAATAGAACATTCCCTGTAAAAGTCATTGTCATTACTAACTAACCTAGAAATACGAATGAACTGCCCCCTAGCCATGTTACGTTTCATAAAAAATGGATGCATGCTTGTGTAATCCAAGTAATTATTTCTAAAGGTACTTTTTCTATGTAGAGTGGAGGACCAGGAAAGAAGGACAGGGTCAAAAGTAACACAAGTATCTAAGAATATAGCTTGATTCCCACAAGAAGATAATTTGAAATTAAGAAAAGGAATGGAGGCTGAGAGAGATCTTAGAAAAGAGTGAAGTCTTTCCTCACCACCCTCCCAGATAAAAAAGACATCGTCAATGTATCTCCTGTAAAGTGTAACAAATCTAAAATCCGGTAAATGAATAAGTGAGTGTAATTCCCAAGCAGCTAGAACCAAATTTGCAAATGCTGGTGCCATTTTAGAACCCATGGCCACCCCCTTGGTTTGTTGATAAGTGGAAGAATTGAAGTGGAAGAAATTGCCCTCAAGCACTAAAGTAGTCAAACAGCATATGGTGTCTATTCTAGTTTGGGTGAGAGAAGTAGCATGAGATAAATAGGAGCGTAGTAGGTCAACACCTTCAGTATGGGGGATATTAGTATAAAGAGTTTCAATGTCCAAAGTAACAAGTAAAATGTTATGTGAAGTGGGTGGGTGAAGAAAAAGAGTGTTCAAGAAATCCCAGGAATCTCTAAGGTAAAACTGTGCTCTTTGCACTATAGGATTAAGTATCCAGTCCAAGTATTCTGAGATCCTTTCAGTTTTTGTTTTCTGATTTGAAATAATATGTCGAAAGGGGGGATTGACTGGGTCCTTATGAATTTTGGGAATACCAAAAAATTTTCCTAACTGAGGGCAAGGGACCATCATGAAATCTGCTTCTTCTGTGGAAATAGCTTTTTGTTTGGTAAGAGAAGAAAGAACCTTATCTATCTTTTTAAATGCACGGTGTACCAGAGATAAAGGTACCAACTTGTAGTAGTCACTATTGCTAAGATCCTTTTGTAGAGTGTGAACATACCGCTCACTTTCCATGAGGACAATACCAGTACCCTTATCAGCTGTCATAATTCTAAGTGTTTTATCTTTTTGCATAGTTTTAAGAGCTGAAAATTGAGTGTTGGAAAGGTTAAACCACTTATGTGGACTGGGGGAAGCAAGTAGATTACGGAAGTCCTTTTCACAAAGTTTGAGGAAAATCTGGAGAGTATTGTTAAGAGGTGGATTAAATAAACTTCTTTTGTAAGGAATGCGTAAGTTAACATCTGTAAGGTCATTATCTAAATCCGGGTCCTTTTCACAAATCAATTTTAAATTAAGCTTTCTTAAATAAAGTCTTAAGTCCAAAAGAAGAGATGACAGTTCAGCCCTTTGGGAAGGGATGAAAGAAAAGCCCTTTTTCAAAACCTGAATGGTTTCTTGGGGAAAGGATCTATTAGTCAAATTGAAGACTTCGGAAGAAACAGAATTGTCAAAGTCATGTACATGAATGTCATTATCTAAGGGCAAATTCTTCTTGGGCGACCCCTCGGTAAGCCTCTGGTCAGAGTGGGTAGAAGATGAGACTGCTTGTTCTCCGCCTGAAAAGAGGTGGGGAGAGACTGCTGGGCATCCTTTAAGTAAGGACTGTTTGGCACCAAAGCAGAAGACGCTCTTAAAAAGATGGAAGAAAAAGCTAAATCTATGCAAACTGTCAAAAGAATTCTTACAAGTGCAGCCACCTAGATTCAGTAGGCATTGGCCTTCAAAAAAACTGGTCCTTTCCAGCCTCTTCCAGGCCTCCCCAGACCAAACCCAGGAGAAACAGGCCACCCAGACTACAGTCTCAGGGTATGCAGCGATCTAAACAATGGAGTGCCCCCACATCAAAAACAGGGAGTAGTAAGCTGCCCCCTTATGGAAAAAGTTCACAATGACGTATCAGTTATCCTTCCCAGCCCTGCCCAATTAATTGTACCCCTAGGAGAAAAACTTGCCTTTCATGCAAAAAACAATGTCCATTACTCAGGACCGATGGGTCCTAAACATTGAATCCCATGAGTACAAATTCTACTTCCATTCACTGCCAACCCCAAGCGGATTTCCAGACCTTCCTCCAAACCAGTGGGCAGAGGCTCAAAAGCAAGTACTTTCACTGCTTGAATATCAGAGTTATTCAACCTGTTCCACTAGAACAAAAGGGGTCCGGGTTTCTACTCCAGACTTTTCCTAGTGCCCAGAAAAAGGGCTGTTGGCACCCAATCCTGGATCTATCAATTCTCAACACCTTTCTGGTGGTCCCAAAATTCAAAATGCTTACCCTGCAACAGCTTCTTCCTATGCTAGTCAAGGATGCCTTGTTAGTCACTCTAGACTTAAAAGAAGCTTATCTGCACATCCCCATAAGGGAGTCATGCAGAAAATGTCTACGTTTCAGGGCAGGCTCTATGCACTTAGTTCTCTGCACTTCCCTTTGTCTTATCTACTGTGCGCAGAGTATTCACAAAGTTCCTGGCTCCAGCCATTGCATACTGCAGGCAGAGAATTTTCAAAATTTTCCCTTACTTGGACGAGTGCCTGATTCAGGCAGACAGTCGGGAATTGCTACTTCAGCACCTGGCATTTGTAAAAAGCCTTCTCACTTCATTGGGGTACACCATCAATGAAAAGAAATCACAACTGGTGCCCATTCAAAAGATTGTATTCCTGGGAGCAAGCTTGGACACAATTTTCCAGATGGCATTTCTCACTTCAGAAAAACAGAAAACAGATCTGACAAACTACTTCAAACAAATGGCTACCAGAACCCAGCTATCTGCAAGGAAAATACTGCAAGCCTTAGGGTTAATGGCCTCATGTATTCTGCTAATTCCATATGCAAGACTGCATATGAGGAAACATCAGTGGTACTTAAAAAGTCTTTGGTGCCAACATTCTCAGGACCTGGAAATAGTCATTCCTATCATACCTTGTCTAAGGGCAGAGTTCCTTTGGTGGGCAGAAGCATGCAACCACAACAAGGGACTGTTTTTTTACTCAACACCTCGCCGCCCAAACCCTGACAACAGACTCATCAGACTATGCATGGAGGGCTCACATGGCAGGCAAATGCATTCAGGGCCACTGGAACCCAGGACAGATTCTCCTGCACATCAATCAAAAAAGAGATGCTAACTGTACAGAATGCTCTGACAGCCTTCAAACACCTAATCCTTCCAGGACAACTGCTTATAAAAATGGACAACACAATTATTTGGTACATAAACAAGCAGGAGGGAAACCGATTCTTACCCACTATGCAGGTTAGCTTTGGGCTTCTGGAGCACAGCTTTGAGCAACCAAGTGCATATACAAGCTCAGTTCCTGCCAGGCAAATAAAATTCACAGGCAGACGACAAGCAGAAATCTCCTAGATCCACACAAGTGGAAATTGGAGCCCAACACCTTCAAGCTTCTGATCCAGAGGTGGGGGACACCAGAGGTGGACCTGTTTGCCTCCCCCGAGAACCACCAGTTGAGCAAATACTGCACCAGGAACCCTCACAACAGGGCCTTGATGGAGGATGCCCTATCATTTCAATGGGAAAACCTCTCAACTTATGCCTTTCCACCTCTTTTTCTCTCGAGTACTACTCAAGATAAAACAAGACAGACCAAGGGCAATTCTTATTGCCCCAGACTGGCCACACCAGCACTGGTACCCAGTCTTATACAGCCTGACAACAGTGCCACCCCTTCACCAGACTCCTACCCTGCTGTCTCAGCAGGAGGGACAGATTTTGCATCCACAATTGCAAACCCTAAACCTTGCAGCCTGGCTTATACCTTGAATACCCCACCAGCAACCCTCAGCAAACCTGTGCTGGATGTCATTCTTGAAGCCAGAAGGCCTAGTACTAGGAAATCCTATGCTGAAAAGTGGAAAAGATATTGTTCTTGGAATCTGTCTCAAGGGAAGGACACAAGAGTGCCCTCCTTATCTCTAATCTTGGATTACCTAGCAGAGCTACTCCACAGAGGCTTGTCCTCATCCTCCATTAAGATTCATGCCTCTGCCATCTCAGCTCATTATAGTACTGAGCCACATCTATTTTCTCACCCTCTCGAACAGTTCTTTAGGGGGGCTAACAACTTAAGGCCCCCTAGGAGAGCACCCAGCCCTGCCTGGGACCTCAACTTTGTACTGGAAAAGCTCACACTTCCTCCTTTTGAACCTGCTGCCTCAGCAGAGTTAAAATTCCTCTCTTGGAAGACCGCCTTGCTTTTAGCCATAACTTCAGCAAGAAGAGTGTCTGAGTTACAGGCACTAATGGCTGTGGGAACCCTTCATTATTTTCCATTCTGACAGGGTTTCCCTCAGGACTAACCTGTCCTTTATGCCTAAGGTGGTGTCCAGTGTGGCTTTAAACCAGGCCATCCATTTGCCACCCTTCTTCCCTAACCCTCAGAATAAAGGGGAAAAGATCCTGCACTCCTTGAACGCGTGCACAGACAGCTCAGGTTCTACCCTGACAGGACTAAGCCTTTCAGAAAGTCTGACCAGCTGCTAGCCAGCTCTGCTACAGGGGCAGAGAGGGTAAGGCCTTTTCAAAACAAACCATTTCCAAATGGATAGCACACTGCATCCATTTCTGCTACAAGCACCATGGAAAACCTACCCCACAGGGGATCAGACCACATTCCACTAGGGCTACTTCCACCTCTACAGCATTTTCAGGGGAGTCCCTACCAGGGACATTCTGGAAGCTGCAACCTGGAGTTCTGTACACACCTTAACCAAGTATTACCACCTACCTATCTTTTCTAAATCCAGGGCTGGATTTGCTACAGCAGTCTTGCAAGGCCTACTAGCCATCCCTAACCCTTCTTGACAGCCTCCACCCTTCCTCAGCTTTGTGAATCAACCTAAGTGTGATGACTGCAGCAGTGAAACACGAAGAACATAGTACAGTTGTGTACACTTACCATAAATGTAGATGTTAGAGTGTATTCACTGTTGCAGTCCTGGTTTCCCTCCCTCAAGCCCCCTGGTTTTCTTTATCTTTCTATCTCTCCTCTCTATGGCCATTCCTAATGGCATTGGTATTTACTTTTTACTGGTGGTGTTCCCCACCATATACTAGCTCCCTGTTTGGGGACTCCTGACATTTGGGGCAAGAAAAACTGATGCAGTGGGCGTTGGCTGCCTGTTTTTATAGACCCTGACTTCATGGAAGAACCGACAGCATCCGACGCAGAAATACTAAGACTCTGATATTCGGGCCGACTGAGGGCTACCTGTAGGCAGATAACCCCAAGTGTGATGACTTCAACATGAATACACTCGAACATCTACATTTATGGCATACACAACTGTACTTTCAGTGTATAACTTTCATTTGTAGATTGTGGCTTAGTGTGCATCTGTATGCACCAATGCCTTCTGAAGGGAATGGATCATTTCCTCATCCTGTCCTATTTATGTGGAGTGTTTCAGCTGTGGTGATGTGACAAAATAATCCTCTTGTAAGTTATAATTTTATAACCTTTCCTATTGTTTTTTTGCAAGCAGTAACCTTTGCTCAAGTAGGAGATAAAACTTTGGCCTTGTGGAGAACAGCATTTCTTAACTGATGTGTAAGGTTGGTGTGTGCAGGTCAGAGCAGGCAAGTGCATTCTGTTTGCTGGAGCTTGATGCATAACAGTGTGTGCATCTAATGGATTTACCCATGCATTTCTACCACTCCTGAGGGGCTTCTCTGTGACATCTGTTCTCTCTTTACCATATGATTTACTTTTTATTCACAGATTATTGTCTGCTTGATTCTTCAGAACTGACATATTTCTGTTGGTAGATGATGTTGATTGCTGAAACACTTTCTTTGATGGGATTCCAGTTAAAAGTCCAGAGTATCTTGGCCATCTCATAGTAGAAGAGAAGACTTTTAATGTAGTAGCTGATTTTATGCTGAGTTTATCCAGAAAGCCATTTATGCCAACAAATGTCAGCTGCGTATTACTTGGAAGGCTTCCTTCAGGACCTTGTTTTATAGTTGTAAACTTCTGGAAAGACAACTTTAAGTTTTTAATACATCATCTTTGACATTTTGGAGTTGGCATAGTGTTTAGCATTTATATATATATATAAAAGAGTGAGATGTAAAATATGTCTTTCAGTGCTTTTCTTTTTGTTTCAGCTCCATATGAAGGAGGTGTGTGGAAAGTTAGAGTGGATTTACCAGACAAATACCCTTTCAAATCACCATCTATAGGTATGTTGGATTATATTCTAGTGGTTGTAATGTAAATTAATGTGAAATTGTTGCCTTCAGTCTCTGAATATGTACTTGTCTCTGCTTTAACATTAAGTTCAGTAGTAGTCTTTTTTCGGCTTTTCCCGGTTAGGGGTCGCCACAGCGGAACTCCGGTCCGCTAATGATTGGTAGTTGATTTTTACGCGCCGAGTTACCAGCCCTGACGCACAACCTTCAACAAAGGTACGCCCATTCACCCATGTATCCACACAGAAGACGCTCTAGCTGAGAATCTAACTGGACAGCGTCTTACTGTGAGGTGACAACGCTACCCCAGCACCACCACCACCGCTTTAACTTTAAGTTCAGTAATATAACAAAATGCTTTCTTATAAAAGTAGAGAAGTGGTGAGCATGTGACACTGCTCAGTGGTATTGACTGCTTCCTGTTCAAAACTGGAGTGAAAGGTGATTTAAATAGTTTGCCATTTTTTAATATTGAGAAACCAGTCTTGGTTTTTATAACATATTGATAGTCGGGGTGTCCTAAACAATTAGATGGGTTCAAGTTACATGTTACCAGCTCTGTCAACATTTATTTTATATTGTGCAGTAGATGCATGTACCAGACCCACGAGATGTACTTTCTGAGCATGTTTACTCTGTATAATTGCATACAAAAGTCCTTTGTAATTCATGCAGCCCTAGTGTATAGTGGAGCAAGAGTCTCTTGACATCTTGTTCCATTGTGCACAAGTAACACCCCAGGCACACTTGCAGGTATCCCATAATCTTGTGCTGTTCACAAACCTATAACACCCTTGTACATGCTGGTCCTACTGATGTAAACTATGGGAGTCAAGCAGGGTATAGCTGGATGTTGTGGTGTTAGTGGTCACAGCCGTGCCCCCCCCCCTTCTACTGTGTTGTTCAGCAGGCATTGCTGAGCAACATACTAGTGCTGCTAAAATGTAGCCTTACCCATTCCCTCTGTTGGACAGCAGGAAGATCCCTACTAATAAGGGGGTCTCCTGTGGTACAGGCAAAGCTGCTTCCACACAGACACACACAGACACACACAGACACACACAGACACACACAGACACACACAGACACACACAGACACACAGACACACACAGACACACAGACGCACACAGACGCACACAGACGCACACACACACAGACGCACACAGACGCACACACACACAGACGCACACACAGACGCACACACACAGACGCACACACACAGACGCACACACAGACGCACACACAGACGCACACACAGACGCACACACAGACAGGCACACAGACGCACACTGTTGAAATCCTACCAGTGGGAGCTTACTTAGCACCAGATCCCCCTCTTACCATACAGCAATGAACCCTGGCTAGCTGGCATGTCTGACTGATTTCTTTATAAATCACAGATGTCCTTCATGGATGCATCTGCAGTCATAACAACTGGGTTGTCCTGTCGTCAGGTAGCCCTTCAGTCGGCCGGATTCCAAAGTCCGGGTCCGGCTTCGGCTGATGTCGCACTTCACCCGACGTCATCTCTGTTGGTCTTCGGGTATAAAGGCATCAGCCGACGCCATTTTCCTCAGTCTTTCTTGCCGCGTGGCGCCCGAAGCAGAAGCTGTTCGCAAGTGCCGGTCGGTCGGATCCAGAGATTACTTCTACGAATACTACTTCGAAGACTTCTAAAGCTAAGTACCCCGTTGGGGACTCTTTCTTGCCTCAGCCGATGTCAGAAAAAGTTAATAATTGTTTAACCTGTGGGAAACAAATACCTCATAAGGATTTCCACTCTTACTGTCTGCCTTGTTTAGGCCCAGCCCACGACGTAGCAGCCTGTTCGCCCTGTGCTTCTTTCAACCGACGAACGCTTAGGCGCCGGTCGGAGTTTGCTGAACAGTTTTCGGTTCTGATTTTGCGTATTATGCCGCCGGATCCTCCGACTACCCAAACTGCTAAAAACGCAAAGATAAAGACCGACACTCGGGTCCGCGGTTTCGCCGAAACCATGGTTAAGCAAATCATGAGTGTCTCGGTTTCGCCGAAACCGAAAGCTGATCAAAATACAGCAGAATCTATCACTACCACTGAGGCCCCTGCTACTTCTCTTGAATCGGCCTCAGAAATTTTATCCACTACGGTGGTTGCCACTGACTTATCAGACACCATTCCCTTGGATGTGTCTACCCCAGCACGTGGTGCTGCTAGGCCTCCAGCAGCCATGTCCATTAAGGCCTTTGCCAGGGCCAAAGCAGCCAAAACTACTAGAACAGTGCCTGCTAAACCCCTACAACACGGCCCTCTTCTAGTTCACAAATGCTTACCCTGGCAGAAGATTTAATTTCATTAATTAGGGGATCTCAATCTCACCCAGACAGGGCCTCTCAGCCCCAGAGAAGAGACCTAGGGCAGAGCCCCGAGCCTGTGTCCTCTGATGATTCTGCTGATGAATCAGACATAGCAGACCAGCCAGAGGCTCCTTTCTCCAATTTTGAAGACTCAGATGCTGAAGAATCCATTCCAGCTGCCTCCCCACCAGAAGAATTTTCCTTTGGGGAAACCTTACATGCCATGAGAGCAGTTCCAATGGCAGCAGCAGGATTTCTCAGACTCCAGAAAAAGACTTAGAACCTTTCTGCACCTTCCACAACACAGGCCCTTAGCTATACCTCCTGTGCTCTCTGTAGTGGATGATGCCTTCAATGATGTCTGCTCTGCACCAGATTCTTTACCTCCAGCCCCTGCCAAACCAGACAGATTTTACAGGGTACCAGACACTCATCACCACCTTTACAAGGCCCCACTTGCAGACCCCGAAACTATATCCCAGGGTCCCAAGGCAGTAGTCACACCACAGCTAAAACCCTATTCCTTCTGAAAGGGAAGCCAGGTCTTTAGACAGATGGGGCAAAAGGTTTACACTTCAGCTACTCTCTCAGCTAGAGCTTTAAACTGTCAGTTTCACATGATACAATACCAAGAGTTTATGCTTGATCAGTTAACATAAAAGCTATCCTCTGATGAATCAATTGATAAGAAATATGTATTAGAAATGGTAAATAACATACAACAGGTTAGTAACCATTCCTTAAAATGTGGCTATGATGCACTGGAGGCTTCATTTAGATCAGCCATGACTGGCACAGTGATAAGAAGGCATGCATGGCTAAAGGAACAAGCTTTACCGGATCATGTTAAAGCTAAGTTATTAGATGCTCCTATGGATAAGACCAGCTTGTTTGGTACACCTACCCAGCAGGTAATGAAGAAAATGGAAGAAAAGGCAAAATCTGTTCAAACGGTTAAAGATTTCTTGCAGGTCCAACCCCAAGGTTTAGCAGGAACTGGCCTGCCAAAATTGGTCCTTTCCTGACTCCACAAGATCCCAAAGGGGCAGGAATAGACGTTCCAGAGGCAGAAACCAATCCAGAGGAGGTGCCTACAGAGGACGACAGTGGCAAGGTAACAACAGAGGCACAGACACAACCACTGCCACTACAACAACACAGCCACAGTGACTTAACTCTAAATCCGCCTACCAGGGAACAAATAGCAGCTCCATTAGGCGGCAAATTAACCTTATTTTCAAAGAACTGGCACTATATCACAAAAGACAAGTGGATTTTACAAACCATAGATCAAGGTTACCGGTTCCACTTCCACACTTTACCAGTCAAAAGAGGAATGCCAAATCTACCTCCAAATCAAAAACAGAGGCTCTACAACAGATAATGCAGTTAGCAAACATGAGAGCTGTGGAAAGAGTGCCAACAACAGAACAAGGAAAGGGATTCTACTCAAGACTATTCCTAGTTCCAAGAAAGGAAAAAGTTGGAGACCTATTCTCGACCTGTCCACCTTAAATACATACATCATTGTCCCAAAATTCAAAATGCTGACCCTACAGCAACTTCTTCCCATGCTGGGCAAGGAGTGTTGGCTGGTAACTCTAGATCTCAAGGAGGCATACCTGCACGTCCCCATTCGACCAATCTGCAGAAGATACCTCAGATTTCTTGCAGGATCAGAGCATTATCAATTCTCAGCATTGCCCTTTGGCTTATCTACTGCCCAGAGTATTCACAAAATGCCTGGCATCAGTAATCGCCCACTGCAGACTACAGGGAATTCAAATTTACCCATACCTGGACGACTGCCTGCTACAAGGGGACAACAAAAGCAAGCTGACAACAGATTTACAAAGGGTCATTTACTTGCTACAAGCACTGGGATACACAGTCAATTTACAAAAATCAAGGCTGATACCATCCCAGACAAGGACATTCTTGGGCGGGGAATTGGACACAGTAAAACAAATGGCTTTCCTAACTGCAGAAAAACAAAGAGAACTCCCTCTTTACTTCTTGGCACTAACAAAACAGAACAAGTTAACAGCAAGAAAAGTACTGCAGGCCTTGGGCTTCATGGCATCATGCATAATCTTGGTCCCACTTGCCAGACTACATATGAGAAAACTACAGTGGTACCTAAAGAATTTATGGTCCCAACACAGGCACAGCCTAGAAACAGAAATTCCACTAATTCCATGCTTAAAACAGGAGTTCCTATGGTGGGCTCAAGCATGCCAGTCAAACCCAGGGCTACCCTTTCGCAGATGTCAAGCAAGCCAGACCATTCACAACAGACGCTTCAGACCTAGGATGGGGGGCCCACATGCTGGACAAATGTGTGCAAGGATTGTGGACGCAGGATCAACTTCACCTGCACATCAACCTAAAAGAAATGCTGGCAGTAAAACTGGCAATCCAAAACTTCAGACCATTTCTCAAAGAGGGACAGTTGATGATAAGGACAGACAACACCACAGTCATGTGGTACATCAACAAACAGGGAGGCACTCATTCATACCCCCTATGCAGAATGACTTTGGAGCTGTGGAACCTGGCACTCAGCTACAACATCCAGTTACAGGCAATATTTGTACCGGGAAAAGAAAATACTCTAGCAGACATACTAAGCAGAACCACATCGGATGCCCACGAATGGATGCTACATCCGGACATCTTCAAGACCATCTCAAAGAAATGGGGAATGCCTCAGATCTGTTTGCTTCCCCTCTCAATCACCAGCTCAAAAAGTTCTGCACAAGGACATTCCACCCACTAGCATGGAAAGTGGATTCGCTGTCCTTCAGCTGGAAAGGCCTAACAGCATATGCATTCCCACCTCTTCCCTTGATACACAAGGTATTACTAAAAATCAAGGAAGAACGTCCAAGGATAATCCTAATAGCTCCAAACTGGCCAAGACAACACTGGTACCCACTGCTGAGGAGCATGTCTCAGAACAATATGTGGCCAATACCCCTGATGCCTTTGATGTTAACTCAGAACAACTACAGCATCATGCATCCAAACCTAAAACGTTGCAACTGACTGCATGGAACATCACATAGCAGCAGCTAATCCAGAACTTTCCCAAAGAGTTAAAGACATTATTCTTGAAGCCCGCAGACCTTCAACAAGAAGGAACTATGCAGGAAAATGGAAAAGGTTTGTCATTTGGAGTACTGAAAGAGGAAAAGATGTGTCAAACATAGATATGCCTAACATTCTGGAGTATCTGGCAGAACTTCTACATTCAGGCCTGTCCTACTCCTCCATCAAGATACATGCATCAGCTATATCAGCAGAATACAGCTTTGATCCACCTGTTTTTTCACACCCATTACTCAGACAGTTCCTCAGAGGAATCAAGAATGTAAAACCTCCAAGGAAACCACCATTACCAGCTTGGGACTTGAACTTTGTGCTAGAAAAGTTGACACTATCACCCTTTGAGCCAGCAGCAACAGCAGACCTACAGCATCTATCGTGGAAAACCGCCTTCCTACTGGCAATAACCTCAGCCAGGAGGGTTTCTGAACTCCAGGCCCTAATGGCAGTACAACCCTTCCTAATCTTCCATCAAGATAGAGTGTCCATGAGGACTAATCCTACATTTATGCCTAAGGTGGTATCCAGAGTGTCTTTAAATCAGGCAATCCACCTACCTACCTTCTTTCCCAACCCACAGAACAGAGGAGAAAGAATACTGCATACCTTGGATGTACATAGACAGCTACGCTACTACCTGGACAGAACAAAAAGTAGCAGAAAAACTGATCAGCTTTTTGTAGCCTATGCAACAGGAAGGGAAGGAAAAGCTATTTCCAAACAGACAATCTCCAAATGGATAGGAAATTGCATACGATTCTGTTACTCCTTCCATGGAAAACCAATTCCACAGAACATAAGACCTCATTCTACAAGGGCAACAGCCACTACCACAGCCTTTTTACGAGGAGTGGCAACCAAAGACATTATTGAGGCGGCTACTTGGACCTCCGTGCATACATTTGCCAAGCATTATAATTTGCCTCTATATTCCAGATCCCGAGCAGGGTTTGCCACTGCTGTACTGCAAGGGATCCTAAACACACCATAATCTAGTTTCTTCCTCCTCCCTAGTTGGCTATGGTATTCTACCCAGTTGTTATGACTGCAGATGCATCCATGAAGGACATAGTACAGTTTTGTACCTACCATAAATGTAGATGTCCGAACTGGATAGCATCTGCAGTCAGGATTACCCTCCCTCCTTCCCTCTGTGGTACTCCTAGGGTGTTTACCCTCCTAATAGCTAGCTGGTGGGGGGGAGTCTTTTATGGTGTATTTGTTGTATATATGTACATACATGCTTATTTTTTGTGTTTACCACTATCTTTTTGGAAACATTGGCATTTATCCAAAATTTTTAGCCTTCAAGAGGGCTACTGGCATCTGGGGCAAGAAACACTGAGGAAAATGGCGTCGGCTGATGCCTTTATACCCGAAGACCAACAGAGATGACGCCGGGTGAAGTGCGACATCAGCCGAAGCCGGACCCGGACTTTGGAATCCGGCCGACTGAAGGGCTGCCTGACGACAGGACAACCCAGTTGTTATGACTGCAGATGCTATCCAGTTCGGACATCTACATTTATGGTAGGTACAAAACTGTACTTTAGGCATGACAGCAGTGGTGTAAGGCAGACAAAGAAAATACATGTATGCCTTACCAGGTAAACACATGCAAATGTTCTTCGTGTTTCACTGTTGCAGTCATCACTTCTGGGTTATCCTTGCTGGGTAGACCTCGGCCGGCCCGAATACCAGAGTAAAGGATTTCCCTCCTGTGTCGGCTTCAGGTCCCCTCAGACTGGCATCAGGTCATCAGGGCTATAAAGAGAGATAGCCAATGCCTATACATCAGTCTTTCTTGCCGTAGACCCCAAAGCAGAAGCTGTTTGCGAGTGTGTTGGTCAGCAGTTGCCGGAGTGAGGGAGAGCACTACTAAAGCCAAGTGCCCTGTTGGGGATTCTGTTCTTGCACGTCTGAGAAAGTTAATAACTGTCTCCGCTGTGGAAAACAAATACCACACCAAGACTTTCCTAATCTGTGTGTAACTTGTTTAGGCCCAGACCACAATGTCCTCGGATGTCTGTTCTGTGCCATATTTAACGCTAGGACAATCTGTAGAAGAGCTGATTTTGTAGCTAGGCATTTCAGGGAGAGTAGTTACGAATGCGAAATGGCGTCAGTCTACTATGGAAATTCCTAAAAAGAGAAAAGGAAAGAGGGAGACCACAGAAGATTAGGCCCACAGAAGACTCGAACCTGAAGTCAGCCAACCTAACGTCCACTAGCACAGCGGAACTCAGTGAGCCCCTGACAACAGCTGTAGAGCAATCTCAGGCCTCTACTGAGACCATTTTGGAGTCCGGTATGCTGCCGGATCAGGCTTGTCCTTCCAAATTGTCGGTCGCCCACCCCACGGTTGGGTCCAGAGCCGCTTTGCCGGCACTGGCATCTGAGGAGGCCTTTCGGATGACCAACAGCCACACCACCAGCCAAAACCACACCTTAAGCCCATTTAATCACTGAGGCCTAAGAGCAAGGCCACTCCTAGGAAAACTCCTTCCTCGGTGCTTAGTCACAAACTACCACCCAACCTGTTCAGTCTCAGCAGTTACTTCTGATGGTTGAGGATTTAATCTCTCATCAGGGGTAACCAGTCTACTTAAGCTACTCCAGCCAAAAGAAAAAGGGACCTTTCTCCAGAGGTACTTTCGGAGTCAGAGGACTCTGAATTTCTGGACTCGGGACACTGAACAACAGTCCATGTAACTTTTGAGGATTCAGATGCTGAGGAATCCATTCCTTCTGCATCCCCTCCTTTGGACCTCTCATTTGGGTAGACTTTAAATTCTCTCAGACAGCATTTCCATTGGGAGGCTCAGGATTACCCCCAATCAAAGAAGAGATTGAGAGAGTTCCTAGACTTGCCACAACACAAACCCTTAGCCATTCCTCCCATTCTGGATGTGGTGGAGGAGGTCTTCCTGGAGTCTGGTCTCACCCCTGATGCCCTGCCCCCTGCACCCAGAAAGCCTGATAGATATTACACAGTGCCAGATACCCATAAGTATTTGTTCAAGAACCCTGCAGCTGACGCAGAGATCATTACTCAGGGACCCAAGGGTGCTAGGCCAGTTCCTCCAAAAATCCATTACCCTCTGACAAGGAGAGCATAGCCTTGGACCGATGAGGCAAAAACGTCTACACTTTGGCTACCCTAGCCATTAGAGCTCTCATTTTCCAATTCTATATGCTTAAATATCAGCAGAACACACTGGAGTTATTAAAGCAGAACATTTCCACCTTACCAGACAGTACTACTACCATAGAACTAGGAGATCTGATTCACTCCAGCTGTCAAGTGGCTAATCCCTGCGTTGCGGATTTGATGCTTTGGAAGCCTCTAGCAGGGCTGCAGTTTCTGGATCAGTCATTAGAAGGCATGCATGGTTGAGAGAGCAACCTTTGCCTGATCAGGTTAAATCAAAATTTCTGGACACTCAGGGAACAATTGATGTTTTTCATGTTTCACTGCTGCAGTCATCACCTGTGGGTTATCCCTGCTGTGGTAGCCCTCGGCTGACCCGAATACCAGAGTCATTGTTTTATTGCGTCAGCTGCCATCACCTGTAGTCTGACATCAGGTAGTCAGTGCCATAACGCAAGACAGCCGACGTCATTACATCAGTCTTTCTTGCCGTTGAGCCCGTAGCAGAAGCAGTTTGCACAAGTGTCAGTCGGTCGCTACCAGAAGTTGAATTTCAGCTGAAAATGTCTAGAGAAAAGTACCCCATTGGGGATCCTTTTTTCTTGCACTAACCGATGTCTGAAAAAGTTAACAGTTGTCTTGCCTGTGGAAAGCAGATCCCACACAGAGACTTCCATTCTTACTGCGTCACTTGTTTAGGCCCAGACCACGACGTCTGCCGTCTTTAATGCGAGAACCATTTGCTGTAGAGCTCTTTTTGTAGACAGTTATTTTCGTGTTCCATCTCTGCATTCTGATATGACGTCCGTCAACCAACGATCTGTGGACATTCCAAAAAAATAGCGATAGAGACAGACTACACAAGGCTAAGCCTTCACAAGATGCTACCGCTAAGCAAGTAGTCAGTTCTCCGGAATTCAGTGAGGCGCTTTCACAGCCCCAATGCCCAGATATCTACGCAGGCCTCTACAGAGACCCTTTTGGAGTCCGGTATACTGCAGAAATCTTCTTCGTCTTCCGAGCCTTTGGCTGTCTCTGCCTCGGTTGGGTCCAGAGTAGCGACGTAGGCACCAGCTTCCAAGGAGGCCTTTCGCACTACCAAATCTAGACAAAAACCAACGTTTTCACATCCGATTACTGTGTCTCAGACAGATTCTCTCAGGCCTACAAGACAGGCCACTCCTAGGAAATCTGCTTCTAGCCGCTATCTTGCTTCTGCTCCACCACCACCCCAAGCACAAATGCTTAAAATGGCGGAGGATCTCATCTCCCTTATCAGGGGTAGTCAGGCCACAACTTCTAAAAGGAAAAGGTACCCTTCTCCAGAAATTGACAGAACAGCATTCTGAGGAATCTGACTGTTCAGTTTTTGAAGAGGAACAGCATCTCTTAACTGCTTATGAGGATTCAGATGCAGAGGAATCCATCCCTTCTATGTCCCCTCCAGAAGACCTTTCCATTGGGGAAACCCTTCACTCCCTCAAGGGACATTTCCAGTGGGAATCTCAGGACTTCCCACAGTCTAAGAAAAGACTTGGAGAGTTTCTGGACATGCCCAGCACAGACCCCTGGCTATCCCCCCTATTTTAAAAGTGGTAGATGATGTTTTCCATGAATCCAGCTTAGCACCTGACACCCTCCCACCTGCTCCCAGTAAACCTGACAGGTAACAGAGTACCGGATTCTCTCAAATACCTGTGCAGAAATCCTGCTGCAGACCCAGAGGTCTTTACACAGGGACCTAAAGGAGCTAAGACTAGTTCTGCCAAGAATCCTCTTCCTTCTGACAAGGACTCCAGAGCTCTGGACAGATGGGGTAAAAAAGTATACACCTCTGCAAACTTGGCTATTGGAGCACTCAATTTTCAGTTCCATATGTTAAAATATCTATAACACACTTTGTAACTATTAAAACAGAAGATTGCCACCCTTCCTGACTGTGACAGTTCAAAAGAGTTAGCAGATGTACTGCACTCTGCTTGTCAAGTGGCCAAACACTCATTACAATGTGGATATGATACCCTAGAAGCCTCTAGCAGGGCAGCAGTGACCGGATCTGTCATTAGGAGACATGCATGGCTAAAGGAACAACCTCTCCCTGATCATGTCAAGTCTAAACCCATTGATGCACCCCTAGATAAGGAACACTTGTTTTGGGAAAAAGCAGAAGAGGTGCTTAAAAAATGGAAGACAAAGCAAATTCTGTGCAAACTGTAAGATTTCTTTAAGGTTCAACCTCCCAGATTCAGCAGGAACTTTCCCTCTAAGCACTGGACCTTCCCTGCACCTAGCAGACAGAGCCAAGGCAAGCCCCACAGGGACAGACCATCCAGGCCCCTATCCCAGGGCCAGCAGAGAATCAAACAATGGACCACTTCTGTCTCTAAGGGAGGGAGCTCTAAGCCAGCCTTCTGTGGCAAACACTCACATTGACTCCCCCTTCCCACTCTGCCCACCCTTCACTTGTCAAAACCTAGGAAGAAGGCTCTCCCTCTTCAAAGACGATTGGCTTTCTGTAACAAAGGACCAATGGGTCTTAAAGATAATTTTTCAGGGATACAAGTTCTCTTTCAGCGAAAGCCCAGTTCCAAGAGAGTACCCAGACTTGCCTCCAAATCAGTGGCAGAGGCATTGAAATAGGTCCAAACTCTCATATCTCAGGGGCAGTAGATCCTGTCCCCTCAGATCAAACAGGCAAAGACATTTATTCCAGACTTTTCCTTGTTCCCAGAAAAGAGTGCACTTGGCACCCCATCCTGGATCTATCCATTCTGAGCACCTCCCCGGTGGTCCCCAGATTCAAAATGCTAACTTTGCAGCAGCTGCTGCTGCTGCCTATGCTAACAAAAAATGCCTGGCTAGTGACCCTAGACCTAAAAGATGCCTACCTCCTCATCCCCGTCAGGGAATCGTGCAGGATATTCCTGCTCTTCAAAGCAGGCTCACAGCACTTTCAATTCTCTGCGCTGCCCTTTGGCTCCTCTACTGCTGTGAGTATTCACCAAATGCTTGGCCCTAGCCATAGCATTCTGCAGACAGAGAAGTATACAAATTTACCCTTACCTTGGAAGACTGCCTCATTCAGGCAGAGTGCAAAGAAAATCTGCTGCAGGACCTTCTCTTTGTCAAATCACTCCCAACTTCCCTAGGGTTCACCATCAACAAGAAGAAATAAAAGCAAAACCCCACCAGGAAGATCATTTTCTTGGGACATGTGCTAGACACAGCATCCCAAATGGCCTTCCTATCCCCAGAAAAGCAAGAGCTTCTTGCCTCTCTAATTTAACCAGCTGGCTTCCAGAACTCCCCTCATTGCAAGGAAGTTCCTTCAAGCCCTGGGATACATGGCATCTTTCATCCTTCTCATTCCTCTGGCCAGGCTTCACATGAGCAAACTTCAGTGGCATTTAAAAAACCTTTGATGCCAGCACTCTGTCCCTAGAGACCTCTCTCCCTCTGATCCCATGTGTAAGGTGTGAGTGACTGCAGATGCATCCATGAAGGACATAGTACAGTTCTGCAGATGCTATCCAGTTCGGACATCTACATTTATGGTAGGTACAAAACTGTACTTTTCTCTGGTGGGCAGAGGCCTGTGCCAGGAACACGGGTCTTCCTTTCATCCTCCGCCCTTCTGTCCAGATCATCACCATAGACACTTCAGACATTGCTTGGGGGTGCTCACCTAGCAGTCAGGTGCACCCAGGGTCTTTGGGATGCCCAGCAACTTCACTTGCACATCAGAAAGAAACAATGGGAGTACAAAAGACTCTGACAACTTTCAAACCCCATCTCAGACCAGGGGTTCTCCTTATAAAAACAGACAACACCACAGTAATGTATATCAACAAACAGAGGGGGAACCAGTCTTACCCCCTTTGTAGGTTAGCCATGAGCCTCTGGCCTACAGCCATCTCCATGGGTCTACACCTAATTGCCCAATACATACCAGGGGTCAACAACACCCTGGCAGACCACCTAAGCAGAAACTTACTGGACCCCCACGAATGGCAGCTTCACAGCAAAATCTTTCTGCATATCACTCAGGAGTGGGGGACTCCGGAAGTGGATCTCTTTGCCTCGCACCTCAACCATCAGCTGCAAAAATTCTGTACCAGGGAAGATCACCTCCTAGCGTGGAATGTGGATACCTTGACCTTCCCCTGGAGCTCCCTCTTTGTGTACGTATTCCCACCTCTGCCCTTTATTCCCACGGTACTGATCAAAATAAGGGAGGAGAGACCAAAGGCCATCCTCATTGCTCTAGATTGGCACAAACAGCACTGGTACCCCTTACTGCACAGCCTGACCTTACATACCCCCATGCAGCTTCCCCGATCTCAGACCTATTGACCCAGGTGAGGGGGAAGATACTGCACCCAGAGTTAGACTCTCAATCTTTCAGCATGGCTTATACCTTAAAAGCTAACAAGGAGTCCCTGTTAAGCAAACAGGTCCTAGACATCACAGAGGCCAGAAGGCCCAGCACCAGAAACTCATACGCAGGGAAATGGAAAAGATTCTGCTCCTGGAACCAGTCCAAAGGGGCCAGTACCTCCCATCCTTCTATCCTTCATATCTTGGATTACCTGGCAGAGTTGCTCAATAGTGGCCTCTCTTTCTCCTCTATTAACATCCATGCCTCAGCCATTTATGCTCATTACGATTCAGACCCACCCCTCTTATCTCTTACTTTGATTAGGCAATTCCTCAGAGAGGCTTCTAATATCAGACCTCCTAGAAGGCCTCTCATGCCATCCTCTGACCTGAATTATGTTCTAGAAAAACTAATCTCGCCTCCTTTCGAACCTGCTGCTTCTACAGAATTGAAATACCTCTCCTGGAAGACTGCCTTCCTACTAGCTATCACCTCAGCCAGAAGGGTATCAGAACTTCAGGCTCTCATGGCTGTTGAGGCCATCATTTTCCATGCAGACAGGGTCTCCCTGAGTACTAACCCCTCCTTTATGACCAAGGTGTGGTATCTGATGTGACCCTCAACCAGGCCATACACCTACCCACCTTCTTTCCCAACCCTCAAAACAAGGGGGAAAGAATTCTACACTCGCTAGACATGCACAGACAACTCTGATACGATCTGGACTGTGCTAAACCATTCAGAAAAACAGACCAACTACTTGTCAGCTTTGCCCCTGGGGCAGAGGGGAAGCCCATTTCCAAACAAACCATTTCGTAATGGATATCACACTGTATCCATTTCTGCTACAGACTACATGGGAACACCCCCCAAGTCTATCTGTACCCATTCCACTAGGGCAGCCTCCACTTCCACGGCCTTTCTCAGAGGAGACCCCACCAGGGACATCTTGGAAGCTGCCACTTGGATCTCTGTCCATACCTTTACAAACCATTACCACCTACCTCTTTTTCGAAGTCTAGGGCAGGATTTGCCTCTGCAGTTCTGCAGGGCCTGCTGACCCATGCCTAGCACTCTAACCTGTCCTTCCACCCCTCTCTTCAGCTTTGGGAATCCTCCCACAGGTGATGACTGCAACAGTGAAACACGAAGAACATAGTACAGTTGTCTGCAACAGTGAAACACGAAGAACATAGTACAGTTGCATACACTTACTATAAATGTAGATGTTCGAGTGTATTCACTGTTGCATCTCCCATGTAGCATCCTCCCCTAGGTGGACATAAGCTTCCCACGGTGGTTTTTATCCACCAGGACCACTTTTCCTTATTTCCTTGTGCTTCTGATGAGTTAGGGCAAGAAAAACGGATGTAATGACATCGGCTGCCTTGTTTTATAGCGCTGACAACCTGACGTCAGACTACAGGCAACGGCAGCAGACACAAAAAAAAATTGAGACTGGTATTCGGGCTGGCCAAGGGCTACCACAGCAGGGATAACCCACAGGTGATGACTGCAACAGTGAATACACTCAAACATCTACATTTATGGTAAGTGTACACAACTGTACTTTTGGCCGTAAGGCAGAGGAAGTAATTAAGAAAATGGAAGACAAGGCCAAGTCAATGTAGACTATCAAAGACTTCCTGCAGGTACAACCCCCCAGATTCAGCAGGAGCTTTCCTACCAAACACTGGTCTTTTCCTGCCCAAGCAAAAGCTGTGCAAAGGAAAGGATGCAGAGATAGTCCCTCCAGGCAACAGCAGCAAAGCCAGCAGAGGCCTAGACAGTGGACCCCCTACTACGCCTTGACAAGGGAGTTCCAAGTCCACTCCCTATCCTAAGGACTCACAATGATTCCCCCTCCCCCCTCTGCCTCCCGTCATCCCCACACAGGCTAGGAGGAAGGCTTTCCCTATTCTTAAGCAAGTGGCAAACCATCATAACAGATCGGTGGGTCCTAAACATCATTTCCCAAGGGTACATATTCACTTTAGAACCCCAGATTTTCAGGGTTTCCAGACAAACCAGCAAATCAGATGACAGAGGCCATCCACCAGATTCAAAAACTATGTGCTCAAGGAGCTGGAGACAGTACCAGAGGAACAAGCGGGAAAAGGATTTTATTCACGGGTGTTCCTAGTACCCAGAAAAAGAGGGCTCCTGGCATCCTATTCTAGACCTGTTCACATTAAATCTGCCCCTCAGTGCCAAAACGCAGAATGCTAACCCTTCAAAAACTCTTGCCAATGTTGGCACCAAATGCTTGGCTAGTGACCCTAGCTCTGAAAGATGCCTAACTCCATATGCCCATAAGGGCATCCTGCAGGAGTTTGCTATGCTTCATATCAGGCTCAGAGCACTTTCAGTTCTCTGCTCTGCCCTTTGGCTTGTCTACTGCTCCCAGAGTTGATACCAAGTGCCTGGCTTCTGTCATTCCCTATAGCAGACAGCAAAACATACAGATTTACCCCTGTCTGGGCAACTGACTCATCCAGGCGGACACCAAGGAGAAACTCTTGCAGGATCCTACTTTTGTCCAAACCCTCCTAACCTCTCTGGGATTTACCTTCAACAAGGAAAAATCCCAGTTCCAGCCCACAAGACAGATAACCTTCTTAGGAGCTCTTCTGGACGCATCTACCCAAAGAGCCTTCCTCTCTTCAGAGAAGCAGAGCTTTCTCCCCCTCTACTTTTCTCAGCTAGCTGCAGGACGCACCTCACAGCAAGGAAGTTCCTGCAAGCACTCTGGTACATGGCATCCTGTATCCTGTTAGTGCCTTTGGCCAGGCTCCACATGAGAAAACGACAGTGGTACCTCAGAAACCTGTGGTGCCAACACTCAGTGGAGCACCAGCTGCCTCTGATTCCCTTCTTAAGGAAGGAACTTTTGTGGTGGGCAGAAGTCTGTACCCTGAACAGGGGTCTACCCTTTATCACTCTTCCTCAAGGCCAGACCATCACCAACGATGCCTCAGACACAGCATGGGGGGCTCACTTAGGAGACGTGCACTCTGGGCACCTGGGATCAGGGAGATCTAACCCTCCATATCAACCCAAAGAAAATGCTGGTGGTCACAGGGCTGTAATAGCTTTCAAGCTCCAACTGAGACCAGGAGTGTTCTTGATCAAAACAGACAAACACCACGGCCATGTGGTACATCAACAAACGGGGGAACACACTCCTACCCCCTTTGTCGCCTAGCTATGCTTATCTGGCAGACTGCCTCAATTATGGGACTACATCTGATAACCCAGTACATTCCAGGGGAACAGAGCACCCTGGCAGGCCACCTCACCAGAAGTGTCCTGAACCCCCACGAGTGGCAGCTACGCAGGGAGACCTTCCTCAGCATCATACAGCTCTGGGGGGCGCCGGAGGTAGACCTGTTTACAACAATAGAAAACCGACAGCTGACCAAGTTTTGCTCCAGGGAGTTCCACCCACAAGCTTGGACGGACGCTTTTTCCTTTTATTGGGGCAACCTGTTTGTGTACGCCTTCACACCCTTGCTACTGATTCCCAGTGTGCATCTAAAGATCAGGGAGGAAGGGCCAAGGGCTATCTTCATTTCCCCAAACTGGCCCAGGCAGTACTGGTACCCCTTACACCTCAGCCTGACCAAGGAGCTACCCATGAGCCTGCCTCTCTCAGAAAAGCTGCTAACCTAAGAAAAAGTGTCAGTGCTGCATCCAAATCTTCAAACACTCAGCATATCTGCATGGTTTATACCCCAGAGGCGGATATTAGGCCACCTTTGATCAGGCAGGTTCTGGATATCATTAAGGAGGCCCAGCACCCGGAAATCCTATTCCGCAAAATGGAAAAGATTTACTGCCTGGTGCCACAGTAAGGGTGAAAGCACCCATGCCAGTCACTTTGGTTCTGGACTACCTGGCAGAGCTTGTGGAGAAGGGATTGTCATTCTCATATCAACATTCATGTGTCAGCTATTTCTGCTCATTCCTCAACAGAGCAGCTTTTGTTCTCCCATCCCCTGTTAAAACAATTCCTTAGAGGGGTGTTGCACATCAGACCACCTAGAAGGCCACCCACTCCAGCATGGGAACTGGAATTTGTCCTGAGAACTGATTTTACCTCCTTTTGAACAAGCTGCCTCAGCAGAAGTAAAGCACCTCTCTTGGAAGACTGCCTTCCTGCTGGCCATAACCTCATCCAGGAGGGTTTCCGTGCTACAGGCTCTCATGGCCATTGAACCTTTCATTTTCCATGCAGACAGGGTGTCTCTTAGAACCAACCCCTCCTTTATGCCTAAGGTGGTATCTGACGTGTCCCTTAGTCAGGCTGTCAATCTCCCTACCTTCTTTCCAAACCCACAAAATAGGGAGAAAAGGATTCTCCATACATTAGATGTGCACAGACAGCTTGGATACTATCTGGATAGGACCAAGTCTTTCAGAAAGACTGACCAGCTGCTTGTCAGCTTTGCCCTAGGGGCAGCGGGGAAACCTATAGCCAAGCAGACCATTTCTAAATGGATATCACACTGCATGCATTTCTGCTACTCCTTTCATGGGAAGATAACCTCCCAAATCAGTCAGAACCCATTCTACTAGGGCAGCATCAACTTCCACTGCCTTCCTTAGAGGCATTCCTACCAAGAATGTTTTAGAAGCTGCCACCTTGACATCAGTTCTCGCCTTCACAAAACACTACCACCTGGCTATTTTCTCCAAATCCAGGGCAGGCTTTGCTTCAGCAGTCTTGCAGGGCATTGTGGCTTCTACTTAAAGCAGTGCAAGCCTAGACTCTGGCTCCTTCCCTTTATTTCACCGTACTTTTCAGCTTTAGGAATCTTCCCACAAGTGATGACTGCAACAGTGAAACATGAAGAATATGGTACAGTTGTGTACACTTACCATAAATGAAGTTCGAGTGTATTCACTGTTGCAGTCCTGTTTCCCTCCCACTTTCCCCCTCTTTATTTTCATTATAGCTAATGGCCTACCCCAGGTTGACCACCTTCAGGCCTTCTTGGCAGGGCTCCTATAGGTTGGGGGCAAGAAAAACGGATGTAATGGCATCTGCTGCCTCTCTCTATAGCCCTGATGACCTAACATTGGTCTCAGGCGACCTGCAGCCGACGCAGGAGGGAAATCCTTTAGTGTGGTATTCAGACCGGCTGAGGTCTACCCAGCAGGGATAACCCACAAGTGATGACTGCAACAGTGAATACTCTCGAACATCTCCATTTATGGTAAGTGTACACAACTGTACTTCCCTTAGTGTGACTCCGGTTCTTTTTATAAGTGAAGGTACTGGTTGGCTTAATTAGGAGTGCCATTTCTATGTTTGTGGATGTTCATCGTGTTACCCTGCTGCAGTCATCACACTTGGGTTATCCTGTTGTCAGGCGGTCCCGCAGTTGGCCTGAATTCCAAATTCTTGGTCCGGCGTCGGTTGCTGTCGCTTCTTCCCTGACGTCAGTGCGCCAGAGGTATATAAGAGGCATCCGACGCCATTTTCTTCAGTCTTTCTTGCCGCGCGGTGCCCGAAGCAGAAGCAGTACGCAAGTGCTGGTCGGCCGACTCCTGAGATTTTCGAAGTCGAATTTCAGATCCAAAGTCTTCAATAAAGCTAAGTACCCCGTTGGGGAAACTTTTCTTGCCTCAGACCGATGTCAGAAGAAGTTAACAGTTGTATTTCTTGTGGGAAGCAAATACCTCATAAGGACTTTCATTCTTATTGTATACCTTGCCTAGGCCCAGACCACGACATCACTGGTTGTCAATTTTGTGCTAGGTTCAATAAGCGAACTATTAAGTGACGCTTTGATTTCACACGACACTACTTCAGTAGGAAATTTAATTACACTATGCCGTCGGAGCAACCGACTACCGGCGTGCATAAAAACGCAAAGATAAAGACAGGCAGCCTAGAGCCAAGCCAGACTCCGAGGCCTCGGCTGGGCTGGTCGCCGGTTCACCGGTTTTCAGTGAGGCGCCTACGCAGCCCCTGGCTACCGCAGAATTGGAACCCCTGACTGCTTCAGATTCTCTGGCTGAGAGTTCTAGGCCGACGCAGCCATTTCGACGACATTGCAGAAGGAGAAGCCGGTGCTGCAGAAACACCTTCGGTTTCAGAAGGTGTCTTCAGACCGACTACTCTCACCATAAAATCTTATGCTAAGCTTAAGACTCCTCTAAAACCAAAAAAGACTACACTTCAATCTCCAGTTCAAGGCCCCATGCCTAAGAAACAGATGCTTAAAATGGCTGAAGATTTGATTTCTTTAATCAGGAGTTCCCAACCCCCACCCAACAAAAGGCCTAGACAAGAGGAGGATTATGCCTCCTCTGATCAAGTGTCTATTTCCTCAGGCTCCTCTGAGGAACAGGATTACTCCTTTCTCCCTTATGAAGATTCTGATGCTGAGGATTCCATTCCCTCAGCTTCTCCCCCTGAAGACTATTCATTTGGGGAAACCTTACATACCATGAGAGAACATTTCCACTGGGAAGGTCAGGACTACTCCGACTCAAAGAAAAGGCTCCGAGAGTTTCTTTTACTCCCCCAGCACAGACCACTTGCTATCCCCCCAGTTTGACATTGTGGATGATGTTTACTTAGAATCTAGTCTAAGTCCAGATTCTCTGCCTCCTGCTCCAGCCAAACCAGACAGATACTATAGAGTGCCTGACTCACACAAATTCCTTTACAAAAGCCCTGTTTCTGATCCAGAGACAATCTCCCAGGGTCTCAAAGGGGCTAAGGCTTCTATGGCTAAAAATCCTGTGCCCTCTGAAAGGGACTCCAGAGCACTAGATAGGTGGGGGAAGAAGGTTTACACCTCAGCTACTCTAGCTATGAGAGCACTAAATTGTCAATTTCACATGCTTAAATACCAGCAATTCCTAATGTCTCAAATAAAACAAAAGATGAGCACGCACCCTCAACAGTCTGATTTGTTGCATGCAGCTGAACGGGTGGGCAAACATACTTTACAATGTGGATTTGATTCCTTGGAAGCTTCCTGTAGAGCAGCTGTTACTGGGTCTGTTATACGTAGGCATGCTTGGTTAAAGGAACAAACTCTGCCTGATCATGTTAAAGCAAAGTTACTAGATACACCTTTACAACAGGATGTCTTATTTGGTTTCAAAGCAGAAGTGGTTTTAAAGAAAATGGAGGATAAAGCAAAATCTCTGCAGACGGTCAAGGATTTCTTACAGGTTCAGCCCCCATGCTTCAGCAGAAATTGGCTAACAAAAAACTGGGCCTTTCCAGCTTCTGACAGACCACAGAGGGGCAAATACAGATGCCTAAGTGGCAGAGGTCAGTCACAAGGCCCTTACAAACCTCATCAGTGGGGCACTGCAACACAGAAGGGAGGAGAAGACAGGTCCCAAACTACTAGAAGGCAAACACAATGACTCGACCCTCAAACTGCCAAGCAAAACGCTCTTGGCAGCTCCCTTGGGAGGAAAATTAGCACTTTTTACAGACAACTGGCGCATCGTCACAAAGGACAAATGGGTCCTGGACATTATCTCACAAGGATACAGATTCCATTTCCACACCTTGCCAAGGATAAAAAGAATGCCAAACCTGCCACAAAATTAATGGGCAGAGGCACAAAAACAAATTACAGCTCTCATAGACATGAGCCATTCAACTGGTACCTACACGGGAGCATGGCCAAGGATTTTACTCAAGGCTCTTTCTAGTCCCCAGAAAGGACAATGCTTGGAAACCCATTCTGGACCTTTCAATTCTAAACACCTTCTTACAAGTACCCAAATTCAAGATGCTAACACTACAGCAGCTTCTTCCCATGTTGGGCAAGAAAGCATAGCTAGTAACGTTGGACCTCAAGGAGGCATACCTGCATGTCCCTATCAGACAAAATTGCAGAAGATACCTCCGTTTCATTGCAGGTTCAACCCATTACCAGTTCTCTGCACTGCCTTTTGGCTTATCCACTGCACCCAGGGTTTTCACAAAATGCCTGGCACCAGTAATAGCATACTGCAGACAAAGAGGAATTCAAATATACCCATACCTGGACAACTGCCTCATCCAAGCAGAAAGCAAGTACATTCTCTTACAACATCTGGCTTTTGTAAAACACCTTCTAAGTTGCCTAGGGTACATAGTAAACGAAAAGAAATCAAAACTAGTACCCTCACAAAAAATATGACATTCCTGGGTGCCAGCTTGAATACAACGGCCCAGATGGCTTATCTGATGCCAGACAAACTACAACTGACTCAATACTTCAAAACAATGGCAACAAAGACCCAGCTCCCTGCAAGAAAAATTCTGCAGGCCTTGGGCTTCATGGCATCTTGCATACTACTAATACCATTTGCAAAACTGCATATGAGGAAATTACAATGGTACCTAAAAAGCGTATGGACTCATCACAGCCACAGCCTTGACACAATGATATCTCATTCCCTGCCTTCAACAGGAGTTTCTATGGTGGTCACAGGCATGTCACCTCAACAACGGTCAGCCTTTCACCTTACCCCCAGCCAGGCAAACTATGACAACAGATGCATCGGACTATGCCTGGGGGGCACACATGGCAGGACGGTGCATTCAAGGCATATGGACTGCAGATCAAAGGAATCTGCACATCAATCAAAAAGAAATGCTAGCTGTACAGAATGCCCTGACAGCCTTCAAGGACCTCTTACATCCAGTACAGCTTACAATAAGGACGGACAACACCACAGTAATGTGGTACATAAACAAAAAGGGGGTACACACACCTACCCTCTATGCAGGCAAGCAATGACCTTGTGGAACACAGCACTGGCTTATCAAGTTCAATTACAAGCTCAATTCCTGCCAGGAAAAAAGAACACATTAGCAGACCTAAGCAGAAACATCATGGATCCCCCACGAGTGGAAAATGGATCCACAAGTATTTGCAATGATAACTCAAAAATGGGTACGCCCAGACATAGATCTGTTTGCCAACCCCCAAAACTACCAACTTCAAAAATCTTGTACAAGGACATTCCACCCACAAGCTTGGAAAGTGGACACCCTCTCATTCAGTTGGAAAACATTAACAGTGTATGCCTTTCCTCCACTGCCACTTCTAGCAAAGGTGCTGCTGAAAGTCAGATTAGAGGCCACAAATGATACTCATTGCACCAGACTGGCCACGCCAGCGCTGGTATCCAATTCTAAAGAACATGGCCCATGGCCTACCATGGATTTTACCACAAATTCCTCACCTGCTAACCCAGTGAGACAATGAAATTCTACACAGCCAGCTCAAGACTTTAAACCTGGCTGCATGGCAAATTACCTAAACAATCAACCAACACCTCTATCCAAAGCTGTTATGGATGTCATTCTGGAGGCCAGGAGGCCCACCACCAGGAAAACCTATTCAGACAAATGGAAAAGAAGGAACCAGGCTAAAGGCCAAAATCCCCTTGATCAAACATTCCTCAGATTCTACAATATTTAACTGAGATGTTGCACAAAGGACTTTCCTTTTCATCTATTAAGATCTACGCCTCAGCAATTTCAGCTCATTACAACACGGATCCTCCTTTATTTTCATATCCACTCCTAAGACAGTACCTCAGAGGGGCTAAGAATATAAGACCGCCCAGGAGAGCACCAACACCTACTTGGGATCTCAACTTTGTTCTGGAAAAACTTGCACTGCCGCCCTTTGAACCAGCTTTCTCAGCTGATTTAAAGTTTCTTTCATGGAAAACTGCCCTGCTGCTAGCAATAACTTCAGCTAGAAGAGTCTCAGAGCTACAGGCACTAATGGCAGTGGAGCCTTTCCTCATTTTTCATCAAGACAGAGTCTCTCTACGAACTAACCCTTCCTTTATGCCAAAGGTGGTATCCAGTGTGGCCCTAAACCAAACCATTCATTTGCCCACCTTTTTTCCAAATCCCCAGAACAAAGGAGAAAGACTCCTGCACTCTTTGGACATTCACAGACAATTACGTTACTACTTGGATAAAACTAAGGCTTTCAGAAACTCTGACCAGCTCTTTGTAGCCTATGCTGCAGAATCATAAGGAAAAGCTATCTCAAAACAGACCATTTCAAAATGGATAGGACATTGCATATGTTTCTGCTGCACGCATCATGGGAAACCAGTACCTGATAGCATTAGGCCCCACTCCACCAGGGCTACAGCTACATCGGCAGCTTTTCTCAGGGGGGTGCCAACCAAGGATATTCTGGAAGCTGCAACTTGGAGTTCAGTGCACACCTTCACCAAACACGATCACTTACCTCTATATTCTAAGACTAGAACTGGCTTTGCCACTGCAGTTTTGCAGGGCTTACTAGCTTCTTCTAACCCTGTTTAACTCCACCACCCATCCTTAGCTTTGGTATTCAACCCAAATGTGATGACTGCAGCAGGGTAACACGATGAACATAGTACAGTTTTGTACCTACCATAAATGTAGATGTTCGAGTGTTCACCCTGCTGCAGTCCAGGTTACCCTTCCTCCATCCCCTCTGAACTAGCTGGACTTATCCATACCTTTCTATCCTATGCAACCTCTGTGGTGTATTTGCTTGTGACTGAAAGTATTGTTTTATTTTTACATGTATATTTTTATATAGCAATATGTATTGCCTACCTATTGGGGACAACCTGACATCTGGGGCAAGAAAAACTGAAGAAAATGGCGTTGGATGCCTCTTGTATACCCCTGGCACGCACTGACTGGGAGGAAGCGACAGCAACCGACACCGGACCAAGGCTTTGGAACTCTGGCCGACTGCGGGACCGCCTGACAGCAGGATAAACTAAGTGTGATGACTGCAGCAGGGTGAACACTCGAACATCTACATTTATGGTAGGTACAAAACTGTACTTTCTTAAAAAGATGGAAGATGTAGCTAAATCAATGCAAACTGTTAACGATTTCTTATAAGTTCAGCCTCCTAGATTTAGTAGGCACTGGCCTTTTAAGAATTGGGTCCTTTCCAGCCCCTTCCAGGTCTTCTCAAGCCAAGCCCAGACACAGCAAAAACCCCAGGTTTCAGTCTCAGGGGACACACAGGATTAAGCAGTGGGGCGCCTCCTCTTCCAAATCTGGGAGTAATGACTTCCCCCTATGGTAAACTGTCCCAATGACTTCCTTTTAAAATTTTCAAGCACTTATGAACTGGCTGCCCCTTTAGGGGGGAAAGATTGCTTTCCATGCAAAGAACTGGGAACTCATTACCCAGGACAAGTGGGTTTTAAATAGTGTCCCAGGGATACAGATTTCACTTCCATACGTTGCCAACACCAAGCGGGTGGCCGGACCTACCCCCAAATCAGTGGGCAGATGCCCAAAAACAAGTTCTTTCTCTCAAGCATGGGGGCTGTTCAGCTGGTACCAGAAGAGGAAAAGTGACAAGGATTCTACTGGCGACTTTTCCTGGTACCCAGAAAAGACAATTTGTGGCATCCTATCCTGGACCTGTCTACTCTAAACACCTTTCTGGAGATTCCAAAATTCAAGATGTTGACTCTTAAACAATTACTTCCTATGCTAGGCAAAGATGCCTGGTTGGCAACACTAAATTTAAAAGAGGCATACCTGCACATCGCATCCCAGTCAGGGAATCTTGCAGAAGATACCTATGCTTCAAAGCAGGCTACGCGCACTATCCATTCTCTGCACTGCCCTTTGGCTGATCTACTGCGCCCAGGGTATTCACAAAGTGCCTAGCTCCAATTATTGCATTTTGCAGACAAAGAAATATTCAAATATACGCATACCTGCACGATTGTCTAATTCAGGCAGAAAGGCAGGACATACTTTTGAATCATCTGGCCTTTGTACAAAGGGTTCTAACTTGTTTGGGGTACACCATAAACGAAAAGAAATCACACCTGGTACCCTGCCAACAAATTATATTCCTGGGGGAAAGCTTGAATACAACTTCCCAGATGGCCTACCTCACGCCAGAGAAACAAATTCTTTTAACAACCTACTTCAAACAAGTGGCCACAAAAACCCTGCTATCTGCAAGACAAATACTGCAAGCCTTGGAGTTCATGGCCTCCTGCTTTCTTCTAATTCTATATGCAAGACTGCATATGAGGAAACTACAGTGGTATCTAAAAGCCTGTGGTGTCAACATTCTCAGGATCTAGAAGCAATGATTCCTGTCATACCTTGCATACGCCTAGAGTTCCTTTGGTGTTCAGAGGCCTGCCACCAAAACGAGGGACTACCTTTCACACCACCCCTGCCACCCAAACCCTAACAGATGCATCAGACTATGCATCACCTGGCAGGGAAGTGCATTCAGGGCAAATGAAACCCAAGTCAAATGCACCTGCATATCAATCAATCAAGAAATGTTAGCTGTACAGAATGTTCTGACAGCCTTCAAGGACCACATTCTTCCAGGACAACTAATGGTAAAGATGGACAACACCACTGTTATGTGGTACATAAACAAGCAGGGGGGCACATATTCTTACCCCCTCTGCAGACTAGCCATGGCATTGTGAAACATAGCCTTGAGCTACCAAGTGCACCTACAAGCTCAATTCCTGCCAGGAAAGTTAAATACACTGGCAGACAGACTAAGCAGAAACCTTAAGGACCCACACGAGTGCAAACTGGAACCAAGGATTTTCAGCATGTTGATAAGCAAATGGGGGAGCCCAGATATAGACCTGTTTGCCTCTCCCCAGAACTACCAGTTGGAGAAATTCTGCACAAGAAATCCTCAAAAACAAGCCTGGAAAGTGGATGCTCTGTCCTTCACCTGGAAAAACCTATCAGTCTGTGCCTTACCTCCTCTGCCTCTGCTCTCCAAAGTACTACTAAAGTTCAAACAAGACAAACCAAGGATGATTTTGATTGCTCCAGACTGGCCGCGCCAACACTGATACCCCCCTCTTGTGCAGTGTGCCCCATGGCACCTGCCTCTGACTCGTACTCTATTGTTTCAGCAGGAGAACCAAATTCTGCACCCTCAACTTCAAACACTGAATCTAGCAGCCTGGCTAATTACATAATTTCTCCTTTACCATCCCTCAGTAAACCAGTGATAGATATCATTTTAGAGGCAAGGAGGCCTAGTACCGGAAAGTCTTACGCTGAAAAATGGAAAATATTCTGTGCCTGGAACCAATCACAAGGGATGAGCACAGCAGTGCCCAATTTACCTCAGATTTTACAATACTTAACTGAGATGCTTCATAAGGGCCCGTCTTTCTCCTCCATTAAAGTTCACGCCTCAGCCATCTCAGGTCATTATAACACAGAACCACCCTTCTTCTCTCATCCACTGCTTAAGCAGTTCCTCAGAGGGGCCAAAAGTCTACGACTACCCAGGAGAGCTCCAACTCCAGCCTGGGACCTCAACTTTGCATTGGAAAAGCTCACCCTTCCTCCTTTCATGCCAGCTGCCACTGTGGACTTAAAAAATTCCTTTCTTGGAAAACAGCTTTCCTTTTAGCAATCACTTCAGCAAGACGGGTCTCTGAATTACAGGCTTTCATGGCAGTGGAGCCTTTCATTATCTTTCATGCAGACAGGGTGTCCTTCAGGACCAGTTACTCCTTCATGCCCAAGGTGGTATCCAGTGTGGCCCTTAATCAGTCCATACATTTGCCAACCTTCTGCAAGCAGATAACCCAAAATTGATAACTGCAACAGTGAATACACACTAACATCTACATTTACAGTAAGTGTACCCCAACTGTACTTTATCCGCATGGAAAATCCTGCAAGCTCTAGGATTCATGGCCTCCTGCATTCTACTCGTTCCATATGCCAGACTGCTTATGAGGAAACTACAATTGTACCTTTTAGTGTCAACACTCTCAAGATGTCCTTCAAGGATGCATCTGCAGTCCTAACAAATGGGTTGTCCTGCCTCAGGCAGCCCTTCGGTCGGCCGGATTCCAAAGTCTGGGTCTGGCCTCGGCTGATGTCGCACTTCACCCGACGTCATAGCTGCTGTTAACCGGGTATAAAGGCATCAGCCGACGCCATTTTCCTCAGTCTTTCTTGCCGCGTGGCGCCCGAAGCAGAAGCTGTTCGCAAGTGCCGGTCGGTCAGAACCAGAGATTGCTACCGAAGACTTCTAAAAACCTAAGTACCCCGTTGGGGACTCTTTCTTGCCTCAGCCGATGTCAGAAAAAGTGAATAACTGTTTAACTTGTGGGAAACAAATACCTCATAAAGATTTCCACTCTTACTGCCTACCTTGTTTAGGCCCAGACCACGACGTAGCAGCTTGTCTAGCCTGTGCTTCCTTCAACCGATGGACACTTAGACGTCGGTCGGAGTTTGCAGAGGAGTTTTTCGGCTCCACTTTTGCTTACAACATGCCGTCGGAGACTCCGACTTCACAATTAGCTAAAAAGCGTAAGGAAAAGGACCGACACTCGCAGTCCGCGGTTTCGTCCGAAACCGCGGTTAAGCCAACCGCGAGTGTCTCGGTTTCGGCTGAAACCGAGTCCTCGGTTCTTCCTTCGGCTGAAAGCATGCCTCCTACAACCGAGGCCTCATCCAGCATGGCTGAATCTGCTACTGATATTCCACCTGCTCTTACAGGTTCTCAGGATTTATCAGATACTATCCCTTTAGATATATCTACTCCTGCACGTGGAGCTGCTAGGCCCCCTGCATCCATGTCAATTAAGGCTTTTACCAGGGCTAAAGCAGCCAAATCAACAAAGACCGTGCCTGCTAAAACCCCCTCTCACAGGCCTAGCTCTAGTACTCAAATGCTTAGTCTAGCAGAGGATCTCATTTCTTTGATCAGGGATCCCAGCCTCACCCTGACAGGGCCTCTCACCCCTCCAGAGAAGAGGCCTAGAGCGGAGTCCCCAGAGGCAGTTTCTACAGATTACTCCTCTGATGATTCAGAAAATACAAACCCTCCAGAAGGCCCTTATTCTCCATATGAGGACTCTGATGCAGAAGACTCCATTCCTTCTGCCTCTCCTCCTGAGGAATTTTCTTTTGGGGAAACCTTGCATGCTATGAGAGAACAATTTCAATGGCAGGGCCAGGATTTTTCAGACTCTAGGAAAAGGCTTAGGACCTTTTACATTTGCCACAGCATAGGCCTTTAGCCATTCCTCCAGTACTTACAGTTGTGGATGATGCATTTAATGATGCTTGTACTGCTCCTGACTCTCTCCCTCCGTCCCTGCTAAGCCCGACAGATACTACAGGGTTCCGGACACACATTATCACTTGTATAAGGCTCCTATTGCAGATCCTGAAACTATTTCACAGGGCCCCAAAGCTGTAGCAGCTGCCTCTGCCAAAAAAACCCTCCCCTCTGAAAGGGAATCTAGGGCCTTAGAGAGATGGGGTAAAAAAGTTTATACTTCTGCTACTCTTTCGGCTAGGGCCTTAAACTGTCAATTCCACATGATTCAGTATCAGGAATTTATGTTAGATCAGTTAACTAAAAAACTGTCCTCGCCTGAACCTTTAGACCGAAAGTCCCTTCAGGAATTGGTACATAACATTCAGCAGGTCAGTAATCATTCCTTAAAATGCGGCTATGATGCACTGGAGGCTTCCTTTAGATCAGCTATGACTGGTACAGTGATCAGAAGGCATGCATGGTTAAAAGAACAGTCCTTACCAGACCATGTAAAGTCAAAGCTCCTAGATGCTCCCATGGAAAAACACAGTTTGTTTGGCTCCCCTGCACAGCAAGTGTTGAAGAAGGTGGAAGAGAAAGCAAAATCTGTCCAGACAGTCAAGGATTTCTTACAGGTCCAGCCTCCGAGGTTTAGTAGGAACTGGCCTTCCAAGAATTGGTCCTTTCCAGACACCACCAGAGCACAGAGAGGCAGGAATAGGCGCCCAAGAGGCAGAGGTCAATCCAGAGGTGCCTACAGGGGACGCCAGTGGCAGCCTAACAACCAGAGAAGTACTGCCACAGATCCAGCCACTACCACTTCCACAGGACAATCACAGTGACTTGGCTCTGAAACCGCCTACCAGGAAACAACTAGAAGCACCCTTAGGCGGAAAGCTAGCCTTATTTTCAGTAAACTGGCATTACATCACAGGAGACAAATGGATTTTACAGACAATAGACCAAGGTTACAGGTTTCACTTCCATACTGTACCAAGGAAGAGAGGAATGGCAAACCTACCTCCAAATCAAAAGACAAACGCTCTAGAACAAATAGACCACTTACTAAGGATGAGAGCTATAGAAAAGGTACCGTCTATGGAACAAGGACAAGGATTTTACTCCAGACTTTTCCTGGTGCCAAGAAAGGAAAACCAATGGAGACCTATTCTCGACCTGTCCGCTCTGAACACATATCTCATTGTTCCAAAATTCAAGATGCTGACCCTACAGCAGCTTCTTCCCATGCTGGGCAAGGAGTCTTGGCTGGTAACTCTAGATCTCAAGGAGGCATACCTGCACGTCCCCATACGACCAAATTGCAGAAGATACCTCAGATTTCTTGCAGGATCAGAGCATTATCAATTCTCAGCATTGCCTTTTGGCTTATCTACTGCGCCCAGAGTATTCACGAAATGCCTGGCATCAGTAATTGCTCATTGCAGGCTTCAGGGAATTCAAATTTACCCATACCTGGACGACTGCCTGTTACAAGCGGACAACAAAAACAAATTAACAAAAGATTTGAAAAAGGTCATTCACCTATTGCAAGCCCTGGGATACACAGTCAACATAAAAAAGTCAAGGCTGATACCATCCCAAAGGATAACTTTCTTGGGTGCAGAACTGGACACATCAAACCAAATGGCATTCCTCACAGCAGAAAAGCAGAAGCACCTACCACTCTATTTCATGGCATTAACAACGCAGAACCAGCTTACAGCAAGGAAAGTCCTGCAAGCCCTGGGTTACATGGCATCCTGCATAATATTGATTCCACATGCCAGACTACATATGAGGAAGTTGCAATGGTACCTAAGGAATTTATGGTCTCAGCACAAGCACAGCCTAGAAACCCAAATTCCAATAATTCCATGCCTGAAGCAAGAATTCCGATGGTGGGCTCAGGCCTGTCAATTGAACAAAGGATTGCCCTTCCACAGCCCTCACCCAAGCCAGACTATCACCACGGACGCCTTAGACCTCGGTTGGGGGGCACACATGCTGGACAAGTGCATACAAGGCTTATGGACTCAAGACCAGCTGAACCTGCACATAAATCAAAAAGAGATGCTGGCAGTAAAACTGGCAATTCAGACATTCAGACCGTTTCTTCAACAGGGTCATTTGTTGATAAGGACAGACAACACCACAGTTATGTGGTATATCAACAAACAGGGAGGCACACATTCATATCCTCTATGCCGGATGGCAATGGACCTCTGGAATGTGGCCCTGAACCTCAACATTCAGCTCCAGGCAATATTTGTGCCAGGAAAAGAAAATATACTAGCAGACATCTTAAGCAGAACTACCACGGATGCCCATGAATGGATGCTGCATCCAGACATCTTCAAATCCATTACAAGGAAATGGGGACTACCAGAAATAGACTTATTCGCATCCCCACACAACCACCAATTGAAAAAATTCTGCACAAGGACATACCACCCACTTGCTTGGAAGGTGGACTCCCTATCTTTCAGTTGGGAAAACCTGACAGCATATGCATCCCCACCTCTTCCTTTGATGCACAAGGTGCTACTGAAGATCAAAGAAGATCACCCAAGGATCATCCTGATAGCTCCAGACTGGCCGAGGCAGCATTGGTACCCACTACTGAGGAGTATGTCTCGGGAACACGCTTGGCCTCTACCCCTAGTTCCTTTACTGCTAACACAGAACAACTTCAAAATCCTGCATCCAAACTTGAAAACACTGCAGCTAGCTGCTTGGAACATTGCATAAGACAAAATAACCCAGATTTATCTCAAAGGGTTAAAGACATTATCTTGGAGGCTCACAGACCCTCAACAAGAAAAACTTATTCAGCAAAATAGAAAAGATATCTCACTTGGAGTGCAGAAAAGGAGAAAATGTATCACTGGCAAACATAGCTAACATCCTGGAATACTTAGCAGAGCTTTTCCACAATGGCCTGTCCTACTCCTCCATTAAGATTCATGCGTCAGCCATTTCAGCAGAATACAACATGGATCCTCCAGTCTTTTCTCATCCTCTACTCAGGCAGTTCCTGAGAGGAATTAAAAATGTAAAGCCACCAAGGAAGCCACCATTGCCTACATGGGACTTGAACTATGTGTTAGAAAAGTTGACACTTCCCCCTTTTGAACCAGCAGCAACAGCAGAATTACAGTACTTATCTTGGAAAACTGCTTTCCTGCTTGCAATCACTTCAGCAAGAAGGGTTTCTGAATTACAGGCATTTATGTCAGTACATCCCTTCCTTATCTTCCATCAGGATAGAGTGTCCCTGAGAACTAATCCTACTTTTATGCCAAAGGTGGTCTCCAGGGTATCATTAAACCAAGCAATCCACCTATCTACATTCTTCCCCAACCCACAGAACAGGGGGGAAAGACTACTACATACCTTGGATGTGCATAGGCAATTGCGCTACTACCTGGACAGAACCAAGAACAATAGGAAAACTGACCAGCTTCTGGTAGCATGTGCAACAGGAATGGAAGGAAAAGCAATTTCAAAACAGACCATCTCAAAATGGATAGGAAATTGCATTAGATTTTGTTACTCTTATCATGGAAAGACAACTCCAGAAAACATCAGACCTCACTCCACAAGGGCTACAGCCACTACTACAGCTTTTTTACGAGGAGTGGCTACCAAAGACATTTTAGAGGCTGCTACTTGGAGCTCCGTGCATACATTTGCCAAGCATTATAATCTACCTTTATACTCCAGATCCCGAGCAGGTTTTGCCACTGCTGTTTTGCAAGGGATCTTAACTACACCATAATCTTCTTAGTACCTCCTCCCCCAGTTTGGCTATGGTATTCTACCCATTTGTTAGGACTGCAGATGCATCCTTGAAGGACATAGTACAGTTTTGTACCTACCATAAATGTAGATGTCTGAGAGGTATGCATCTGCAGTCAGGATTACCCAACCTCCTTCCCCTCTGTGGTACTCCTAGGGTATTTGCCCATCTTATAGCTAGCTGGGGGAATCTATTATGGTGTATTTGTTTGTATATATGTATATACATGTTTATTTCTATTTGCTCTCTATTGTTTGGAAACATTTGCATTTATCCAAATTTAGCCTTCCTAGAGGGCACCTGGCATCTGGGGCAAGAAACACTGAGGAAAATGGTGTCGGCTGATGCCTTTATACCCGGTTAACAGCAGCTATGACGTTGGGTGAAGTGCGACATCAGCCGAGGCCAGACCCAGACTTTGGAATCCGGCCGACCGAAGGGCTGCCTGAGGCAGGACAACCCATTTGTTAGGACTGCAGATACATACCTCTCGGACATCTACATTTATGGTAGGTACAAAACTGTACTATCTGGAAGCTATCATACCACTGATACCCTGTCTAGGGAAAGATTTTCTTTGGTGGGCAGCAGCATGCAACCAAGACAAGGGACTTCCATTCTCATCAACCCTACGCCACCCAGACCCTCACCACAGACACATCAGACTATGCCTGGGGTGCACACCTCGACGGCAGGTGCATTCAAGGCTGTTGGAACCCAAATCAAATACATCTGCACATCAACCAAAAAGATGCTAGCTGTTCAGCACGCCCTGACAGCTTTCAGACCCCTACTCTTCCCCGGGCATCTACTGATCAAAACAGACAAGACCACAGTGATGTGGTATGTCAACAAGCAGGGAGGGACTCACTGTTATCCTCTCTGCTGGCTCGCCATGACCCTTTGGCTCGTGGCCTCAGCCATGCATCCAACTGCTAGCAAAATTCCTGCCAGTCTCCCTGAACTCTCTGCCAGGCAACTTGAGCAGAAACCTGCTAGACCCACAGGAGTGATAGATAGACCACAGAACCCAGAAATGGGGCACCCCAAAGGTGGACCTCTTTGCTTTCCACTCCAATCAGCTCAGCAAATTCTGCACCAGGGAACCTCACAGCAGGGCCTGGAAAGTGGATGCTCTATCCTTCCAATGGGTAATCCTCTCGGTCTATACATTTTCCCCTCTATCACTCATTTCAAGGGTACTGCTCAAAATAAGTGAGAAAAAACCTAGGGCAATCCTGATTGTTCCAGACTGGCCACATCAGCAGTGGTACCCACTGCTGCGCAGCCTGTCACCCCTGCCACCATGGCACCTACCTCGGATCCCAACACTCCTGACCCAGAAGAATGGAGAATTCATGCATTCCCAATTGCAGACCCTCAACCTGGCAGTCTCTTATTCCCTGGCCCTCTCCTCAAGCTGCCAGTCTAGGCAAACAAGTCCTAGATGTTATTAGTGAGGCCAGACACCCCAGCACTAGAAAATCCTAGGCTGACAAGTGGAAAAGATTTTTTTGCATCTGGATCCAGACTAAGGGAGCCAAAACAGTACAGCCCTCCCTACCTCTCATCTTGGATTACCTAGCAGACCTACTACACAGGGGTCTATCCTTCTCTTCTATTAAAATTCATGCCTCTGCCATTTCTGCTCATTACAGCACAGAGCAACCTCTCCTCTCACACCCTCTCATCAAACAGTTCCTAAGAGGGGGGTAACAAGTTAAGCCCACCCAGAAGAGCTCCTACCCCAGCTTGGGACCTTAACTTTGTGTTGGAAAAGCTCACCCTACCCCCCTTTGAACCTGCAGCTTCAGCAGAGTTAAAATTCCTCTCCTGGAAAACAGCCTTGCTTCTGGCCATCAGTTTAGCTAGAAGAGTTTCATAGCTACAAGCACTCATGGCTGTAGAGCCCTTCATCAGTTTCCATGCTGACAGGGTCTCCCTCAGGACTAACCCATCCTTCATGCCTAAAGTGGTGTCCAGTATGGCTCTCAACCAATCCATTAATTTGCTCACCTTTTTCCCTAACCCACAAAACAAAGGAGAAAGGATTCTGCACTCTAGATGTGCACAGACAGCTCACATTCTATCTGGATAGGACTAAATCTTTTAGAAAAATTGACCAATTACTAGTCAGCTTCACAGCAGGGGTAGAGGGTAAGGCCATATCCAAACAAACAATCTCCAAATGGTAGCACACTGCATCCATTTCTGCTAAACAGCATGGGAACCTCCCCCAAAGGGGGGGTCATGACACATTCCACCAGGGCAACCTCCACCTCTGCAGTTTTTCTCAGAGGGGTCCTCACCAGGGACATCCTGGAGGCTGAAACATGGACTTCTGTTCATACCTTCACCACGCATTACCACCTGTCTTATCTTCAAATCCAGGGCAGCCTTGCCACCGCAGTCTTGCAGGGCATCCTAGCCAGCCCCCAGTCTTCTTGACAGCCTTCACCCTTTTCTTCAGCTTTGGGAATCAATCCAAGTGTTGATGACTGCAACAGTAAATCATGAGCATAGTACAGTTGTGTACACTTACCATAAATGTAGATGTTTGAGTATATTCACTGTTGCAGTCCTGGTTTCCCACCCTACATCCCCCTTGTGTCTCTCTCTCTCACTCTCTCCTTACAAGGAATTTTTGGTATTTACTTTCTACTGAGGGTGTTCTTCCACCATAACCTAGCTCCCAATTTGTGGGCTACTGACAGTTGGGGCAAGAAAAAACTGATGTAATGGTGTCGGCTGCCTGATTTTATACCACTGACAACTTGACGTCAGTCCTGGAGTGACAGCAACTGACATGGAAATACTAAGCCTCTGGTATTCGGGCCAACTGGGGGCTACCCCTGGCAGGATAACCCAAGTGTGATGACTGCAACAGTGAATACACTCGAATATCTACATTTATGGTAAGTGTACACCACTGTACATCTCTCAGAATGCAAGTCAAGCTTAGGGTTCTCTCGTTGCCATCCCCTTGGAATGTACAGAGTATTGGTCAAACTATCCTTCCTCTTATTTCTCCAGTTGCAGTCCACCCTTTGTAATTGACCACCCTGGATCTGACTTGCTCCAGGACACCTTTGTTGGAGCTGACAAGTCCAAGCTAATTTGACTCCGACAGCATCCCTTTCAACTCCAATATATTTTGATCCAGAAGAGACTCTGAGCTAAAGCCTTGGTGCTGGGGTTCCAGGGGATAAGTTGATGGAGTGCACCCCCCCTCCCCCAGGCCTCTGCACTTGACAGCTCGGATCCGAGAGTGGGTTCAGGGTCAGGGCCCATGTGTGCTGAAGTATTTCTTTCATCTTCGGGTAGGAAGAGGCTTCTGGATCAGATTGTGGCTTTGGCCTTTCAGTTTTTTGAGATGGTCTTGGCATTGCCGAAGGACAAGGTGCTTCCATCCAGCTCGGTTCATCTAAACCCCAATAGTATTCTGCAACTGCTTCCCATCGTACTGTCATATGGAGACAGTACCACAGGCTTCTGAGGCTCCATGCTATATTAGCACCCAGTCTGATTTCAGAACCTTCTGATTTCCCACCAGAACCACTTCATAAGAAACAGACGTCCAAGCGAAAGGGCATTGACTTCTCACCAGAGTTTTCAATGAAGATACAGATTTGGATGAAGGTGAAGGCTCCACTAGATGCCTTTTGGAAGATTCTTGAATTGATGAAACAGAGGGGGGATGGCCCACCAAGAACACTTCACCGGGAGAGTCTGCATTCTTAGAAGCTTTTGGTTCCGGCTCAACATTGTCCTGGCTAGTAGCACCCATTGACCCCCTTAATGACCTCATGTCTGAATGGGGTCCCTATTTGAAGAAACTTTAGCTTGTCAAACTACAAAAGATCGACAGCTAAAAATCGAAACGTTCAAACCGTGATCGGTTAAGCCATTTTTTTCCCATGGAAAGAATTTGCATGGCCGTTACACAAAGCAAACATTTCAACCTGAATTAAGTAGGGGACTTCACCTTCCACCCCCCACCCCCACCCCAACTATATATATTAATTCCTGAGATCGCTCCACATCAGGGAAAGGGCAAATTCCCATTAACGGCCAAGCAAATTCTTAACCTGAGAAAAAATTTGCTTAGCTAGTCGTTCGCAGTTTGGCTGTTTCAGTCTTTAGCTGTCAATCTTTTATAGTTCGACAAGCTAAAGCTTCGTCAAATTAATAGGGACCCATCTGAATGGATATGTAAGGACCCTGACATGGTGGAACCAATTCTCAAGAAACCTGGCAGGATATTAGCCGTCCCAAAAGATGGGCATTGGAGCAAAGGTCCACCAGTGGACATTATGGTGGTAGCAGCAGCCACTAAAAGGAATTGTCAGAAGAAAGGTCGTTCATCCCTCAACAGGGAGTTTATGGTAAAGGACAGGTTTGTGAAATGGACATGTGACTTTTGCACTCAGAGCACTGAAGTACTTGGCCCATGTTCCAAAAAGACTTGACCAAAGAGCTTTCCAAGTCTATCTTGGGTAATCTGCCTGCAGATGTTCAGAAGACTGCGGACTACCAGCTTACTACCCTCCAGTCTACATCCAGCATAGCCGTATGACTGCTTTCCAGTGCAGCTGATGGCATGGCTAGGGCTGCAGTTGGCAGCATCACCTTGTGTTGACACACCTGGATGCATATTTGTGATTTCACGGAGGGCTTTGATATCCTTCATTAATGCCCCTTTTGATGGTTCCACCGTCTTGGACCCAAGGTAAAAGACATACTAACCAGGAGTCAGAAAGTTGGTAAAACTATCTCTGCATGGAAATCTTTTTGTCCACTGTACAGAGAACCTTTTCTATGAATCAGAAGTCTGGAAGATAATGTGGTTCTGCAAGTCAGAGTTTTTACCAGGACAGCTGTGGGATAGACCTTCTCATGGCAGAGGAGGGAGGTACCTACAGTAGACTTCTCCCTAGAGGGAAGAGGTTGACTGTACAACCAGGGCTTTCACGTTCCCTTCACCAAAAAGCCCTATCAGTGCTTTTGAAGGTTTCCCACCTGCTGTACTCTAGAGGAAGTCTGGGAGTGCTTATCCATGCACCCACAAGGCTGGCAAAATATAACAGATTCTTGTGTGCTAAACATAATTTCCAGATGCTATTCAATTCCATTTCCCCCCTCTTCTAGTAAAACAAAGTTGGTTCACAGTGTTCCACCCAGTCAGTGGGAACTCACAGCAGCAGAAGTTTCAAAGCTGCTAAGAAAGTCATTCAACCAGTCCTCCAAAGACCAGTTTGAGTCTGGAGTCTACTCCAGGTTCATTTTAGTACCCATAAAAACAGAGGACCTTAGACCCATTTTGGATCAGTCATCTAAATCAGTTTGTAAAAGAGACAAAATTTTAGATGGTCCCTATTCAGTCCAGTTTGCTTCTACTGAGGAAGGACGCTTGGCTGTGTTTCATGCATTTCCAGGATGCAAACCATCTTGTAAAGATAGAAAAGCGATCTAGGCGATTCCTTAGTTTTCGACTGGGAGCCAAACACTATTAATTCAGAGTCCTGCCTTTTGGCCTCACCACAGCCCCCTGGGTGTTTACCAAGATAGTGGCAGTGGAGGCAGCACATCTGTGCCTGCTAGGGATCCAAGTTTTCCAGTATTTTGACAATTTTCTCCCAAGTTCCTAACTGCTACTTTCAGCAGTTTGTCATTACATCATCTGGACCTTCTGCTTCACTTATTGCAAAATCTACGGACTGCAACCAACCTACTCAAAAGCCAGCTAACACCAACAAAATGGAAAGAATTCATTAGATGCCACCTGGACTCGGTACCACAGATAGCCAGTCTTCCCCATTTCAGAGTGCTGTCTGCATCTCACAGCTCTGGAGGTACTTTATCATCCTTCACCAGCAAGGTTGATTCTTTGGCTTTTTAGGTCTTAGCCAGATTTTATATGGGAGTACTTCAATGGGCACTCTCTTAAAGTGGTCCCAAAGCATTCATTTGCTGCACACAAAAATCTGCATCATTGAAATCTGCAGACGACACATCATCTGGTGGATAACATCTCCTTCAGTGAGTGACAGAAGGGCACCCATTTCATGTGGCTCCACCTGTGACTAGTAACCACAGACCCCCTCCCTATTAGGATGTGGGGCATTTTGAAGGAAGGGCAGTCCAGGGTACTTGGTCACATCTAGAGGTCTCTTCACATTAGTGTCTTGGAGATGAGGGCAGTCCTAGTGTTGCAGGCATTCCAGGATGTTCTCCCCAAGGGTGTGATCTTTGTACAGGCAGACAACATGGCGGTAGTCTGGTACATCAACAAACTGGAAGGAATCTACTTCCATCCCCTTTGTTGAGAGGTTGGCAATGGGTGATTTCTTCACATCTTTTTCTGATAGTTCGTATACTGGGGATGTCCATTGTATTAGCAGATAGATTGAACAGAACTGTCTTAATACCTCGTAAGTGGTCCCTCAATCCAACAGTAGCAGCCTTGATCTTTCTTTCCAGGGCCAGCCTTGCTCTGACCTCTTTGCATCCTTCCTAAACAAGTGCAGAAGTTAGTTTGCACTGATCCCTCTGAAGGGACCAATCACTAAGGGATGCAGTGGCCCACAGTTGGTGCGCAAGTCTCCCTTATGCTCTTCCCCATTGCCCTTAATGAATAAATTCATTCAGAAAGAATGAATATGCATGGCCAGAATGATCATTGGTGCTCCTTTCTGGCCCTGACAAATGTGGTTTCCCTTCCTATGACCTCTTCTAGTACATCCCCCATGGATGTTGAATCAGTATCCAGACCTTATTGACAAACCCGTCCAGATTGCTTCCTCCGGATCACAGCTCCATGAAATTAACCACTTGGTTCCTGCAGTTCTAACCTTGGCTAGATATGCCAGGCTTCTAACATAATCTATTCAGACAATACAAGCTTGTCAAAAGCAATCCACTGAAAAGATGTATCATAGCAAATGGAAAAGATTTTCTATTTGGGCTATGTCAAAAGGATTGAACTTTTTTTCTGCTTCCATTCCTTTCATATTAGAATTCTTGCCCAAACTTTTCTTGATGGCTCTAGTTTTCACTATTAAAGTGCACATGGCCACAATCTCAAATTTCCACATAGGGCAAAATGATGATTCTCTAGCTTGAGTCTCTCGAGGTTTTTTGAGAAGAACTTTTCTATGACCACCTGTCAAAGTTCCAATACCTCCCGGTGTCCTGCTACAAGCATTAACTCAACCCCCTTTTGGATCAGCAGCATTAGTTGATTTGAAGTTCATCTCTTAGAAAACATTTTCTGCTGGCTGTTACTTTAGCCATACAAATTTGAGAGTTGTACACACTTTCCTGCAAACTTCACTGTCTGGTATTCCATAAAGACAGAATCACCTTGAGGACTAATGCATCCTTCCTTCCAAAGTGGTATTCAAAACAAACTTAAATCAGTCAGTAAATCTACCAGTCCTTTTCCACAAATTCTCAAACAAAGGTGAATAAATTCTTCATATGCTGGATGTCAATCACTAATTCAAATTCTACCTTCACAGGACTAAACCGTTCAGAAAGTCTGATCAATTGTTTGTGGCCTTCTCAAGCCCAAAAGTAGGCAAGGCAGTTGCCATGGTTACTCCAAGATGGCTATCGGACTGCATTTCTTTTGTCTGTAGTAAAAAGGGATGGTGTCTAGAGTCTAAACTCCACAAGGGCAATAGCTGTGTGAACAGCTTTTACAAGTAGACTTCCTATTATTTATTTATTATTTTATTGTGTTTTACATTTGTTGACCGGGATAGTCCGTCTGGGTGAGAGCCCATTTTCAGGGGAGGCCCGGGGAGAAAAGCTCCAATAAAACAAGAACAACACTGACAAGGTACAGTGTCGATTTTACATAGAATTTAACATAAGTATCTAGAGACAATAAAGAAAGTACAATATACAATAGGCAATTTAGTGAAAAAGGAGGAAGTTATTACAATATAGTACAGTCACATATATATATATATAATATGGGTCTATGTCATTTCGCCGAAAATTCCTGACATAGGGTCCAAATCGCCGAGAATAGTACTGACGGTGTATATGCCCTTTTCCTCCACTGTAGTGCGATCTTGGAGTGAGAATATTAAAGTAGGGGGTGTAGGGGCACAGCCCCCCCACAACAGGGGTGTGTGGGGGCATAGTCCCCCACCTACTCTGTTCATAAACTGCTTACCCTTTTCATAGGGACTGGACAATATAAAACAATACTAGATTCATAGGTTCATAGGTTCATACTAGGCTATCTGCCCAAGGGCATTTATAAGCCTAGCCCATAGTTATTTGGCTTTCGCCACCCCTTTAGTTTGAATAAAACTATGCCTATTATTTTGCTGTGCCTCTGTCAAGCAGTGACACTGAAGTAATCCCTGGGGTATATCTGCGATCCCCCATCCATTGGTCAAGATTCCTCTTGAACAAGGCCAGCGAGGTGCTCTGCCTCACATGTACCGGGATTTTGTTCCACAGCATAGGGAGTCTCTGGGTGATGAATCTGTCCCTCCAGCATGTTCTATTAATAACCGTGTCAAGGTTTAAGTCTCCCGCCCTTGTGGTTCTGAGGGATCTAGATTTTTTGAGGTGAAGCATATTCATCAAATCAGGGTTTGACATGGCCTTATATGTCAGGCACAGGTCACCTCTGAGCAAGCGGTATGAGACTGAATAGAGCTGGAGTTCTTTCAGTCGGGCAGCATAAGACATATTTTGAGACCCTTTATCCTTTTGGTGAGGAACTTTTGGGGCCTTTCCAGCTGCTGCAGGTGTCTGGTCAGATACATTCGAATGGGGCATTGTACTCAATCATAGGTCTAATGAGTGATGAGTACAGGGGCGATGACCTCCCTTGATCTAGATGTGAATCCCTTCATGATCAGGTGGGCAATGTAGAAGGTTTTCCTAACTACTTTAGCAACATGAGTGTCAAGCGAAGGCTACTGTCAACCTGGGTCCCCAGATCCCTGATGACTTCTTCTGTGCTCAGTGGATTGCCACCTATATGGTAGCTAGGGGTATCCTTGTTTTTCCCGAAGGGTATGACTATGCATTTCTTGGCATTTAACTTTAGGCCATGGCTCTGGCACCAGTTATCCGTTTCTGTGAGGCCCTTCTGAAGGATATCTGTGTCAGATGTGTTTTCGACTATGGCCCAGTTTGCAGTCATCTGCAAACTTTGTCAGCCATAACCCTCCTGTGTTTGCTTGTACTTCAGAAAAGTAGATGCCGAACAAGAGTGGACCCAGGACTGAGCCCTGTGGGACACCACTTGTGACAGGCTTTGAGTCTGACATGGCTCCAGCAACTCTGACCCTGTGGGTTCTGTCACTTAGCCAGTTTGCAACCCATCTTGTGATGTATGTATATATATTCAAGCTGATGAGTTTTTGATGATACCTGAGTGGGGTATTGTGTGAAGGCCTTTGCCAGGTCAAGGTAGGCTGTATGGACTGCCTTTCCCTCATCAATGGCCTTGGTGACTGTCTCGAAAAAGTCAACCAAGTTTAAAAGGCATGATCTGCCTTTGACAAAGCCAAACTGGGTTGGATCCAAAGCCTGCAAGCTTCCTATGTCTTTATTTATGAGTTCCATTATGATCCTCTCCATGGCTTTGCACATAAGGCTTGTCAAGCTAATGGGACGGTAATTTCCAGGGTCGGTGGAGGCACCGCCCTTGTGAAGTGGGACCACAGTCGCCGTGCGCCACTCCTTGGGTACGTATCCTGAGGTGAGGCTAAGATTAAACAGCTGTCCTAACTGCGGGTTTAATTCCTCATTGAGTTCATGGAGCACACAGCCGGGGACACCATTCGGTCCCATGGATGCTGTGTTTTTGCTTTGGAGAGAGCAGTTCTCACCTGGGCGTTGGAGATGTTTGGGGGCTACAATCCTCTGGTATAGATATCTCTCCTTTTGGGGAGGGGGCAAAGTTTGCACTGAACCTGTCAGCCAGTATGTTGGCAATGTGTGTAGGTTCAGTAATCTTCACATCATTTTGAACTAATTCTGTGCATATCTGGGAGTTTCCTCCTAGGTTTCTAACATAGCTAAAGAAGGCCTTATGATTGTCTTTTGAATCCTTGGCGATTTTTCTCTCAAAATTTGCCTTGGATGATTTTATGAGAGCTCTTAGTTTTTTACTTATAATGATCAAGGGTGTCTTACCTTTCAAGGATTTTGCTCTACCTTGTAGTAGCTTCCTCCTTTTGTTGTAGAGCTTGTTTATGGCTGGGGTCCACCAGACTGGACGCTTGCCTTTGGTACAAAGAGTCTTAGTTTTGTTTGGGATTGTCTGATCCATGCAGTCCTGTAGGTGCTGGTAGAAGGCATTTGTAAGTGATTCAGCGGTTTGAGTGATGTTTACCACTGGCTCAGGGGCCTTAAAGGAGACCACACTAGTTTTTAGAAGTGTGAAGTCGGCTTTTGAGAAGTTTTTCACTGTGGTCTTTTTGTTTCAGGTGGGGCGGGATGAGGACCTCCAGCGAGATTAGTTTATGATCTGATCTCACCAGTGAGGGGTATACTTCCGGTGTTGAACATTGTGATCCCATGTTCGTGATGATGAGATCAAGTATGTTTTCTCCTCTTGTGGGGATGGTGACTAGTTGTTCCATGGCATTTGAGTTTATGAACTCCAGGAACCTTTGGGCTAGAGTGTTTGGGCTTGAGTAGTGTTCCCAGTCTATATTAGGGTAGTTGAAGTCACCTAGTATGATGGTGTTTGGAGATACATTTATCCTCTCCATTGTTTTCAGGAAGGCCATGTGAGGTTCCTGAATTTGAGAGGGTGGCCTGTAACATGCTACAAATTGCAGAGCAGTCTTGCCTATGGTTAATTGCACCTGGATGGTCTCCGATGCATCGTGCGTTGCCACCAACCTTGAGGTGTGGGTGTCCTTTATGAATATGGGCACCCCCCCTCCTTTCTTGGTGTTGTCCGGATTTTGGGGCCGGAACGCATGATGAGGTGAAACCTGCTAGTGCTGGGGTGCTCTCAGGACCCTTGAACCAGGTTTCTGTCACAGCACAGACATCGATGTTCTCCATACTGAGAAGGGCCTCGAGTGCGTGCATCTTGAGATTGAGACTTCTGGCATTGAGCAGCATTACCCTTAGTTTTTACTTTTTGGTGTTCTAGGGTGGTAGGTTTAGAATTTGAGCCTTGCCTAAAAAAGGCACTATGGGGGTGGCAAGAGCCTTTGCCAATATCCGGAAGCCTAGGGGTGACAGGTGCAAGCCGTCCCTTGCGAAGCAGCGTGGCTTGTCCAGCATGTCATCCCAGGCAGACAGACATTGGATCCCCTTTGAATGACACCAGAATTTAAGCCAATTATTAAAGCTGATCATCTTCTCACTGTATTGTGGCATCATTCTAGGTGAAGGTAGGATACTGCTCAAGGTCAGGGTCATACCTGCCTGGGCTACATAATCAGAGAGCTCCACAATGTCTCTTTTCATGTAGTCCAAGGAGGTACGTCTCAGGTCGTTGACACCAGCGTGGACAATGACTGAGTCGTACTTGTACCTGCTGTTGAGAGACCTGAGTGCTTGTGTTATGTGGCGGATTCTGGCGCCCGACAGGCAGCTTACTGTGACCTTCTCCTTACTCAGTCTGGTGAGCGGGACGTCAATGTGTCTGACTATGGAGTCACCTATGACAAGTATGTTTGGTGTTGTATTTGGCCTTAAGGGCAGTGACTGCTTTGCACACTGATTTTGTTGTTTGTGTGTTGTTTGTGTGGTGTATTGAGTTTGCAGTTGCTTGGGTGTCTGCTTTGGAGGCCTCTGCTGTTTAGGTAAATTTTTACTCAGAGCCTCCGAGTATGTCTTAGTGTGTTTATGTGTTTGATTCAGTGGTGTGGTTGAGTTATGTGAGACTGGTATTGTGGTGTGTGTAGTTGCCTTCTCCTCCTGCCTGGTCTTGCCAGTCCTGAGTTGAGAGAGCTCAGCCTCCAGTCTGGCTAAATAGCTGCATCTCTCACAAATGTTAGTGTTACATGGGAGGAGGAGATGGTTGTCCGTGTACATGAGGCAATTGTAACATTGTCTCAGAATTCCCAGATTCACCAAATGGGCAGGAGAGGACGCCAGCATCTGACCCTTCAACATGCTAGAAAGAATTATGAGTTGGTATGAGACAGAAAAGTAGTGGGCTTAGCAGGAAGTGGGCACTCCTGGAAAGGTTTTGCTAGTGAGAGATTTGTATAATATAGGAGTGCTTGACCTGCAAAGAGAATGCTTATAAGACAAGGGATATGCTTATAAGACAAGTGCTGAGCTTTTTGAGAAGAAAAAGCTATTTGGAACAAGTGCTGCACTTTTTAGTGTAGGTGTAAACTGTTTAGGTTCCTAACAGAGCAGTTCTAAGGGAAAAATTGAAGAACAGACTTTCTGGAGCCAGAAAGAGTTTAACCTTGTTTAACTGCCCGATGCTGCTCTAGTGGCAACTCCGCGCTAAATCGCGCTAAAGCACGTTAAAGCGTGCTTGATGGCAGGGGCTGGAAAGAAGCAGGAATAGACCCAAAAGGGAAAATAAAACTACAGTTTCAAGTCAGTAACCACCTCTACGGGGGGGCAGGGAAGCTGCTCAATGTTAGTCACTGCCACTGATGAACAGAGAGACCCTCCTTCAGCCCAAGCAAAAATGGCCTCACAGAAACTTTCAAACAGTTCAGGAACAGCAAGCCTGTAACTGAACTTTTTTAACTCTCAGAAAAGTGGGAAAAAAGCAAGATTTTTTTTTGTTTTTTTTTACAGAGATAGCAGAGGTTCACAAGTAATATCAAGTTATAACAGTGCAGTAAATGACCCCACACAAGAGTGCTAGGTCAAGGACAGAAAATATGCAAGTTTTAAGAAAAAAATGATTTAAAATTAAGTGCAAACAGGAAATTCAGCAAACAGCTTTTGGTTGTGCTCTAAATACAGCTACTAATACAGAAATCAAGTTTAACAAGCCAGAAAATGCTCAAGCTAGGCAGATATGCAGAAAAACTTAGCAAATAAACAGAGAAAAAAATACTTAAAATCTCAATATTAAACTGTGCCTGGTGGGGGGGCTACACCCTCCACCCCTCCCACTTTAATATTATCACTCCATGATCGCACTACAGTGGGGGAAAAGGGTGTATACACTGTCGGTACTATTTTCGGTGAAATGGATTTTCTGCGATTTGGACCCTATGTCAGACATTTTCGGCGAAATTACACTGATCCATATGTGTTTTCGTGTGTGTGTGTGTGTATATATATATATATATATATATATATATATATATATATATATATATATATATATATATATATAATTTTTTTTTGAGGACATGGGTCCATCTTTAGTTGATTGAGTATACTGTAATACGTGTGCATATGTATACCCTTATAAGAAATTATCAAATTATACTCTTATTGTAGGTAGCTGATAGGTGGTGTTAAGTGGGAGTGGTATATACATGGGGACTATAAAATTTAGGGGATGAAATTTGATGTGGGCTTATGTGGTATTAGCCTGGCTTGGTGCATATTTGTGCTGTAGCAATTTGCAGTTCACACATTTGTATCTTATTACAAACTGGATGTATAATCCAGAGCATGCTCTTCCTTTGGTTCCACTACTCTCCGGAATGTCCTTCCTTGATACCATCCAGGTAAAATAACTTGGGTATCTGCCCCATGTATGAATTTGGATAGAAATAGACAACATTGGGTATGAAAGTTATGTACTTACCATATCAATGTATCCATGTTTGATTTTCCTCTGGTTCAACTTCCCTCCCTCATGCCTTCTGCCATATTGACACAGATGGGCTTCTGGTGACTTGGTAGTTTTCGCTTATACCCAGTCTATGGGCAGCCCAAATGACTGCCTTCCAGTCTGGCTTTTATTGCCCGTTTGATAGTTTAGTTTTGTATGTAATATCATTCTTTATTGTGGCAAACTGTAGCTGAGGTGTTAAGGTGGAATGGAGAGAATTATGGGTAGGGGAGGAGTCAGAGCCCTGGATCCAAGAAACTTCAAAATCAGTGCCGAGGTCAGATCTGGTTGGATCTGACCACCCATGTGTTGAACAAGGACATAAGTCATACAACATAAATCTATCATTATGGTAAGTACATAACTTTCATTTTCGCCATCTTAGTGACAGTGTCAGTAGTGTGAGCTGCAGACAACTTGCACATGAGGAATGCTTGCTTTCTTTTGTGTTTTATATTGATCTAGTGTCTTTTTTTTCCTGTTCCTCAAGCAGTGGATCTCTGATCTGACTTCCGATCCACTTTTAGCCATGAGGATAAACTTTGGCTCTGTAGCTCAAGCTGTCCTCTTACCCGTAATCCTATCCTAAGCCTGGATTAGCCAAGATCTCATTTGCCACTTTAGCATTTGGACGTGGTCACCTTGTAGCTGGAGGGGTTTTTGATACTAGATTTTTAGTGAGAGCAGACTGTTTGGTCTCGGGCCTTGTGCACCTGCTGTTTCTGCTACCTTAGTGTAGAGGTACGTCTCTTATCATTGTTGATATTTCATAGAGTACCATTGCTCATTTTTGGTGTTACCATTATTGGTAGTCCTTTTTTATTGTAGTCTTGTTTTTGTTTCTGTTTTCTAGATGTCTGGGAAAAAAAAGCTGGGTTTAAAAGTGCTCATGTTGTGCACACAAAATTTGTAATTCATTCACCCACTCCAAATGCGTTTATTGCCTCTGAGAAGAGTGTCTTAACACTGATTGTGACATTTGTGCAGAATTTAATCATTGAGCACTGGTCGAAGGTAGAAACAAATGTGTATTGAAAGGCCTGTTTCTGTCATCATCATCATCATCTTCTAAAGCCTCCCCCGCTCCCAGAAATTTTTGGAGACATCTAAGGGGGATTCCACTGGTATGGTTAAAGATTCAAGGAAGTGTTTACCTGATCACTGTCCTCCTACTTCAGCCTGTGCTCCACCCAAGAAAATTGCAGAGTCCTCTGATCTGAGTCTACCAATACTGAGATCCTCTAATCCAACTTGATCCAGTTCAAACTCTCCACACCATAAGTCACCCATATCCTCCCTGGAGTCTGTTCCCATGTGTCTCTGTTCACCATTCTTACAAGAGACACCTCAATGGGTTTCTAAACCATTCTCAACCTCTTCATCCCACAGGTCAGCTAGGAACCTGACAGAAGCAGATGTGGACAGGATGAAGACAAAAGTTTTCAGAACCCATATTCGTTTAGGAGTCATTTGGCTCCATAGCACATCAGATCCATGAGCCTTCAACCAACCCAATCCTGACTTTTGACCCCTACTCCAATCCACCCCCCCTGGTTTTGAGTCTTCAGATATGAGACTCCCAAGTTTGCCTGTGCCAGATCCTAAGACCTGTCCCTTGTTGACTCCTACACCTTTTCTGATCCAGACAGCTCTGACTCTATCGGAGCTGGAAGAACTTCAGAGCCATAATGTCAGCACTGGATATGAGGATTTGGGTTTTGCTCCGATGTTTTCAAAACTGTCACTTCCCCTTGGAGCCTTGGCACTTGACCGCTTGGCCCTGACCCTCTGCATTGAGGCAGAATCTTGGGTGCTTGGAGCCATCCTGGGCAGGTGACCTCGGTTCCTACCATGTCTGTTCTTGGTTCTCTCATGGCCTCTGCCTTTGAGGTAGTGGAGAGAGTATTTTCAACCCCTTTGTACAGCTCAAAGGATTTTTTTTTAACTGAGGCACAAAATCTTCATCTATTACCTTTTTTTTTTCTGTTACATTAATACCCACTGATTTGTAATATTACTGTATTCTGTTACTTCAGCATCCATAATCTGTGAACATGGCAAATTAGTAGTTTGTGCTGGAAGGCTAAAACACTGCTTTATCTAAATTGCCACAGTTACAGCAAAGAACACTTAAGTGGTTCTATGCACAAAAAATGTGGTCATCTGTGTGCACTGATGGTGTTTCCCTGCCTGTCTGCAACAAAAGCATTAAAAAAAATGTTTCGTAACACTGTTTACATGTTTTTAGCAGGTGACAATGTTAACCGTTTCAATGAATATCTGTGTAAGATTGTGGGACAGTACCTCACTGAAAAACTACAGATTTCCCCTACGTCTGTAGTACATCATGCAGGCAGAGACCAACTGTTGTGCCAAAGCACATGAGAAGCGAAGCCTAAAAAAAAAAGTGACTGGATTCCATCTCCTTTGATTACAAGGCAAGGAAAAGAGTGTGCTATAAAGTACTAGCAGGTTTCTAGTAACTGAATTGTACTGCGGCCTTACAGGTAGAAAAAAAACCCTCAGGGTTGTGAAATGATAGGAGAGGGTAGACGTTTCCTTTATTTCCTTTCATACTCTCTTATTACCCAATTTGTATAACAAGCATTGAAATACCGCAATAGAGAACTATTACATTATTTACTATATTCTTTGTCTTTTTTTCCAAAAACTTGTGATTTAAGTCTCAAAAAACATTTCAGAGCCACTCTACTTGCAGTCAGTTTTCCATCCTTTTATTTTATTGCACAGCTAAAATGCATGAGATTGATAATTCAGTAGTACTTGCAGTTCTACTTCACTTTTAAGTCACTTTCTTCCATTTTTCTCTTGATATTCACGTGCTCTTAATGACAACATCTGCTTCAAATACAAGTTCCCCTATTTCTGGACTTCTCTCTCTCATAATTTTTCTTTGCCAGTGAAACCATTGCCACTGGTTCATAGTATCACCCAGTTTACTAGTGGAAGACTAAGAAACTGTTTCCTGTTCACCTTGCTGAGTTGTTTTCTGTTGCCTGAACTTAATCTTCAAACTGTGCTCTGCTTCCATGTTTGCCTTTGACCTACTGAGAAAATAACAATGGGAGTGTGCTCAGGTTTTTGAGGTACGAAAAGGTATTATGAGCTGCTGCAGATGGATTCTTCCAGGCCTTCTGCTGTACCTCCTGTTCTGACTGCATTTATAGATGTGCTTCTGATAAACCATCTCAGTTGGTATCCTCCCCCAAGTTATTGTCTTCTGATCAAGATAACAGAGCTATGGAAAGGTTGGGAGAAAAGGTTAATACCTCTGCTGCTTTAGCTTTTAGGGTGCTCAGCTATCAGACCCATGTGTGTAGGTTACATGTTGGCCTTCCATTCCCAGGCTTGTCAGGTAATTTCTGACCTTCCAGACTCTGAAGGGAAGATTTCTGTCCTCTCCTTGTTAGGGACTTCCTCCCAGGTGGCTTGTCATTCCATCAAGTGTAGTTATGATGCAGCAGATGCTTCCTCTAGGGCCGCTGCCTTTGGGTCTGTGGTGAAATATTCTTGACTTTGGCTTCAACCTTTGCTTGATGATATTCAGGCTAAATTGATGGATGCTCCTCTGTATAATAATCATTTGTTTGGTGAAGCTGCTGCTGGTTTGTTTGTCTTTTCAGGATAAGGGCAAGGCTTTACAGTAGCTTAAACATGTTTTTCTTTCTCTTGTACCCAAGCTTCAGAGAAATTACCCCAATAACCCAGCCTTTGTTTATAGGCAGTCACACCCTCCCCCAAGGGCAAGAAAGGTGGAAAGCGTGCTCCTCCTGCTAAAGCTACTCAGACTTCTGTGCCCCAAAAGTCTCCTTTTCCTGATAAACCAAGTGCTGTCAGACTATCCTATTCTTCCCAGCCACATTCCTCTTTCTCTTCACCTTTCTCTATCTTTTCATCTTCGCCTTTCTGTATCTCTTCTGTCTTGGTTAAAGATTACTAAGGACCGCTAGGTTCTGTCAGTTATCTGCCAAGGGTATTTCATGGTCTGGAAATATCTTCCCCCTTTTATGGAAATTCCTCAGCCTCCCTCAGGAACAGCTGCCCTTTCCAGTGGTGCTTCAGGATCTTTTGATTCAGGGTACTATTCAAGAGGTTCCAGTTTCCCAAAGGGGAGGGGTTTACTCCAGAATGTTCCTAGTACACAGGAAAGAGGGTACTTAAAGACCAGTTTTAGACCTCACTCATCTAAATACATTTCTTGAAGGTTCCCTCTTTTCAAATGTTGTCCCCATCAGACTGTTTCCTCTCTTGCTTCCTCAGACTTACATGCTGTCTCTGGATATCAGGGATGCTCATCTCCATATCCTTATTCATTCCTTTTCAGGAAGTTTTTACAGTTTTTACATTTCTCTGGCTTCCTCGCATTTTCAGTTCTTAGCTTTGCCCTTTGACCTTTCTACTGCCCCAAGGGTATTCAACAAATGCCTCAGTCCTGTGATTACTTTTTTGCAGGCTAAGGGGGATCCAAGTATTTTCCCTACTTGGACTACCTCTTGTTTTGTGCATCCTGTCCAGAGACTTTGTTGCAAAACCTTGAATTTGCAGTCTCCCTTCTGCAGAGCCTGGGGTTCATTTTTCAAACAGGCCTTTCTGAATTGTTCTCAGGATCATACCTTACTGGGGTGCAGGATCCAGACTGTTCCTATGCTGGCATTCCTGCCTCCTCCCAAAGCCCTAACTCTCGTTTCTTTTTTTCAGTTCCTTCTTCATCTGGCTTTACTAACAGCCAGGGAATTTCTGAGAGTTCTGGAGTTCATGGCCTCTACTATTCCTATGTTCCCTCTGGCCAAACTCAACATGAGAAAGTTTCAGTGGTCTGTGAAGTCACTTAGACTTCAACATGCTCTTTCCCTCAAATTTGTAGCTCCTCTTTTGCCTTGTCTCAAGAAAGGAACTTCAGTGGTGGGTTCAGCAGCTGACTCAATCCAGGGCTCCCTTTTCATCCACCTCTTCCCTCTCAGGAGCTGTTCACGGATGCTTCAGCTTTGGGATGGTGAGCAGCATTTGGCTCCCTAACGGTGCAGGGGGTCTGGGCTTCTCTTCAGCAGGAAGAACATATAAATGTCAAAGAAATGAGAGCTCTTCTGCTGGCTCTTCAGGTATTTTGTCCTCTTCTCCCAAGGACCTCTCAAGGTATTTACATACTGTACCACAGTGATCTGATACCTAAACAAACAGGAGGAGTCAAGGTCCTGTCTTTTATGCTACTTGACACTCTAGTGTAGGAACTTGCTGTTTAGTATCAACTGACTCTTCAGGCAGTTTACATTCCCTCAGGTCAAAACATTGTAGCAGATTCTCTGAGCAGGTCCATAACTCAAACCTGCGAATGGATGCTTCAGAGGGATGTGTTTCAGAACCTTGTCCACCAATGGGTACTCCTCAAGTAGATCTTTTTGCCTCCCCTCTGAACAGACCGCTTCCTCTGTTTTGTGCCAGAGTCCCAGATCCTCTGGTTTGGAAGGTAGGCACCCTGTCTTTTTCTTGGGCAGGATGTTTCTTTATGCCTTCCCTCCTCTTCCTCTCATTCCAAAAGTCCTGTTCAAAATTCAATGGGATAGTCCCAAAATCTTGCTGGGGACTCCTTTTTTGGCTGAGACCCACATTGGTTCCCTCTTCGTCTACATTTATCCAAGGGCAATCACAAGTTACTTCACAGGGTGGACCTACGCACACAAAACATGGGATCTCTCATCCATCCCTACCTGTCCACTCTTCAGCTGACACTGTGGGTGACAAGATTTTTATTCCGCATAGATGCCTTTTTTCCTGAGGACATGCTTAGGGTCCTGCAGAAGGCCAGGAAACCCAATACTAGGAAATCCAACTTATCCAAATGGAATAGGTTTTCGGTTTGGTGTCTTTCTTGTAACCTGGATCCACTTTCTCCTGATGTTCCTTTGTCTTATCTGAGTAAACTGCTCAATGCTGGGTTGACTATTCTTCCATTGATGCCCACTTATCAGCTGTCTCCGCTTGTTTACCTTTATCATCTGCTGTAGCTTCTAGATTTGAAGCCAAACAATTTCTTAAAGGCGTTCTACATATTAGGCCTCCCAGGAAGCCTGTTTGTCCTCCCTGGGATCTTAATTTTGTTTTGAAAAAATTGACTCTGGCTCTTTTTGAACCTACAGCTTCAGCTTCATTGCAAGATTGCTCTTGGAAGACTGTAATTTTGTTTGCTTTTTCTTCTGCCAGATGGGTGTCTGAGCTTCAAGATCTTATGGCCTTGTCCTCCTTTTTTGACTTTTCATAAGGACAAGGCAACCCTTCATACTAATCTTTTATGCCCAAGGTGGTAAATGAGTTGCCCCTTATTCAATCCATTCATTTTCCCTTCTCATTCTACAAGTGAGAAGGTTCTGCACACATTGGATGTTCATAGGCAGCTCTGATTTTATGTAGATCAGATTTAGGAAAAGTCGTAGTCTTATCAGCTCTTTGATCTGAAGTAGTTAACTTCATTCTTTCTGCACATATGGGTATTCAGATCCGATTCGGATCAGAGCCGGCAAAAACTTTTCAAGCATCAGCTCCAAGCTCCTCCCTTACCTATATTACATCACTTCCTCCTATCTAGCCCCAGATCTCGTTTGTGTGTGGTACTGTTTTGTGGTTTGGTTTCCCGCCTAGGCCCAATCCCTTAAGTGTGTGTGTGGGCCGTTCGGGCTTTTACTGTTCTCCACTATGGCTGAACAGCCTAAGGTTATTTTTAAGAAATGCACAGAGTGTGGTCATAAGCTCTCACTAGCCGATGGCCACACTCTGTGTGCTCTATGTTTAGGGGTCGCCCATCTGTCTGCATCCTGCGACATTTGTTCAGGCTTTAACCCTAGGGCACTGAAGGATTGTCGGGCTAAGCTTGTGGCTAAAGGTCTGCTACCAGCTTCTGCCCTTGAGTCTGCCTCTGTTTCCTCCCCAGCCAGTGACACTGTAAAGGCAGGGACTCAACCTCCCGCCAGGCCTGCTTCATCGGATTTGTCCCAGAGAGGTAGGGACAGAAGAGAGAAAGAGAAGTGCCACAAAGAGAGGGACAGGCTCAGAAAAAGATCACCGGACAGGGAGTCTTTCTCCAGCCTCTCTTCAAAGGCACCCAGGTCTTGTTCTCCTCGGCTCCACTCTCCCCATTTCTCATGGGAGCTGAGGCACTCCCCTCAGATCTGGGCCAGACCTGAGTTGGTCACTTCCTCCAGGTCGACTCGGAGTGTCAACGAAATTGATATGGACAGGCTGATGAGGTTCATCCAGAACCAGATTCAGATGGGGGTCTTACCAGGGCCCTCTCCCATGGGAGAGGGTCCTTCTACAACTATGTTCCACCCTATTTCTCCTTCCCCGATCCGACCCAACGCTTCGGGGTTCTGTTGTCCGAGACCTTTCGGAGCTGTTGGGGTGGCACCGATGGTTCTCATTTCCTTGACGCCGGCTGTCACCTTGAGTTCCTCTGATCTGATCTCGGATCCAGGAGACTCTCGGAGCTGTAGTCGGGGAGTCGGACCCGAGGGTTGAGATCTTGCTGTTTTGGATCCCATCCTCGGTGCCTAGACTACCCTGCCATCGGCTCCAAACCCTGCTATGGATCCGGGGAGAGCCTTATCCTTACAAGCTACGGTGGTGTGCTCTCCATCAGCATTCGGGGCAGCGGAAAGGGTTCTCTCCCAGGGGTTGAGGCCACAGCTCACCTACTCGGATCCTACCCAGACCCCTCTGATTTTGGATTCTACTCCCATTACCCTGTGGCAGGGACAGCCCGTGCCAAAGCAGCCTCAGGTTGTTCCCCTCGGGGAATCCCTGGAGGCTTACGAATCCTTTTCAGGGAGTGCCACTGGAGAGGAACCTCATAAGCGCAAGTGTAAGAGGAGGCACTTGGACTCCCCTGAGTCCATTACCACCGATACGGACTTGGATGAAGGAGAGGGTTCCACCAGATCACATACCGAGGATGTCTCGTTCGGAGACATTATGAAGATGATCCGCCAAAGAGGAGGTTGGTCATCCCCCAAACCCTCTGCAGAAGAGTCTGTATTCCTGGAGGCCTTTGGCGCGGGCCCATCTACTTCCTGGGTCTCCCCTCCAGCTGACCCTTTGGTGGACCTCATCACCACTAGGCCATGGAAGGATCCTGACACCATAGAGCCTATACCCAAAAGGCCAGACAAATTCTTTCCCCGCCGTCAGACAGGCAAGCATGGTCCAAGGGAGCCTCGGTAGACGCTTTGGTGGTTGCAGCAGCCACAAAGAAGGAACTGGCACAGGACAGTTCCTCTGTTCATCCAGCAGACAAGGAGTCCAGGTCGATGGATCGCTTCGGGAAGCGCATGTACTAGTCAGTGACATTTTCTATCCGTGCGCTGAATTACTTGGCACATGTCATCCGACTGCAGCGAGACCTTATATCAGAACTAACTGAGTCGCCCCCAGAGTCTGTCGCAGCAGGACAAGCAGTCCTTTACTGCGAAGATGACTACACTGAAATCAGTGACTAATACCTCTATGCGTCTCCTCTCTCATGCTACGGAGGGAGCCGCTAGAGCTGCTGGTACAGCTGTTGCCTTGAGGCGACACGCCTGGATCAGGCTGTGTCAATTTGCGGACCCCTTTAAGGCGTCTTTCATCAACGCCCCTTTCGATGGATCATCCCTCTTTGGGAAGACTGTACGTGACACATTAACCCAGAGTGAGGAGGACGGAAAGACTTTGTCAGCCATCGGAATCCGCTTCTCTAACCCCCAGAGGTCCTATTCCAGGAACTAAAGGGGGCAATAGAAGATGTGGTTCCGAAAATCACAGTCCCTTTGTGACGCTCAGGAATATTCGTCCCCCAGAAGCATAGGGGGACAAGACCGACGCCGTCCCAGAGGCAGAGGGGATCCCAGAAACTTTGAGTCTAGGGAACCTTTTTCCAACAGACCCACACAGCAACCCTGAGGGGTTGCCTGGCTGCTCTACTCTGGAGGCAGTCGGGGGAAGATTTTCCTTGCATCCAGTGGCATGGGAGTCCATTACTGCAGACCACTGGGTGTTAAACATTATATCCAGAGGATATTCTACTCCCTTCATTTCATGTCCCATAACTCCAGCACGCCTTCCAGATGTTCCACCCGCTTACAGGGAGGCTGCAGCATTAGAGGTTTCGAAGCTGCTACAAAAACGAGCCATCGAGCTGGTCCCCCCAGATCAATCCGGATCAGGCATCTACTCCAGGTTCTTTTTAGTGCCAAAGAAGACGGGAGACCTCAGGCCCATTCTGGACCTGTCTATCCTCAACCTGTCGGTAGAGAAACAAAAATTCCGGATGGTCACTCTACAGTCCATTCTACCATTTCTGAGAGAATGCAACTGGATGTGCTCGTTAGACCTCCAGGACGCTTACTATCACATCAAGGTCTACAGGAGCTCCAGGAGGTTTCTATGCTTCCGGCTAGGGTACAGTCAGTTTCAGTTCAGAGCCCTACCCTTCAGTCTCACCACAGCCCCCAGGGTGTTCACCAAGGTTATGGCGGTCATAGCGGCTCACCTGAGACTTCAGGGCATTCAGGTATTCCCCTACCTAGATGACTGGCTCTTCGCTGCATCCACCAAACGTCTCTTGTGTCAGGCCCTGCACTACTTCCTTGGTCTGGCTCACAAGTTAGGCATCACGATCAAGCTCAACAAGTCCCACCTGACTCAGGTTCAGATAATAGACTTCATCTGGGCGCGGTTGGATTCAATTCAATCAAAGATTTTTCTCACCCCAGAAAGGATAGAAAATCTCAGACTCCATGTATCAGCGATCTTGGATCACTCTGTACTCACAGCAGTCTATGTTCTCAGGGCTCTGGGTTCGATAGCAGCCTCAATCTCTGTCCTCCCTCTTGCACGTCTTCACATGAGTCCTTCAGTGGAATCTAGCAGTTCAATGGTCCTGGCTAGACCTACCGATGAGTTTCCACATCCGAATCAACCGGGCATGCAGATCACTCCAGTGGTGGTTTCAATCAGCAGACATCTTTGCGGGGTGCAGCTTTCTTGCCCCTCCGGCTCAGGCCACGGTGACCACGGACTCCTCCCAGCTTGGGTGGGGGGGCGTTTCCTGGGAATAACGGTCCAAGCCACGTGGTCCCTTCCAGAGACCAAGCTACACATCAATGTCCTGGAGATGAAGGGCAGTGCTTTTAGCGTTGAGAGCCTTACACCCTGTCCTACCTCTGGGGACGGTAGCCATTCAGTCAGACATGTCTGTAGTCTGGTACATAAACAAACCGGGAGGGACCTGATCCTACCCCCTTTGTCGTGAGGCCATGAGGGTTTGAGAGTGGGCCATATCTACCAGCCGGTTTCTCATAGCAACGCATATCCCGGGATGCTCCAACATTCTAGCGGGCAGTCTCAGCAGGGCAATCCTTCTGTCTTACGAGTGGTCCATGAAACAATCAGTGGCGGAGAAAATCTTCCTTGTTTGGGGGCAACCTTGCTGCGATCTCTTCACTTCTCCTTCCAACACGAATTTCCTCTTAGATTCTAAAGCCATTTCTTTTTGTTGTTCCTTTTATGGTAAGAGCTTTTCTTCCTCTGTTAAGGCCACAATGGTTTCTGCCATCAATTAGTGATATTGGCATATTAGGAAAAGAAACCTGCAAAAGAAATAGCTGACACAATCTGCAAGGGAGGAGGTACAGGTAGTACTTGCCGGTCAGGCTAGAAGGAAGAGACGGAAGCCCTGGACAGGGGCCCATTTCTTTGATGGCTAAGACTGTGACATGATGTTTCAGCAAAGTAGACACACTTTACAGATGGCCCACATCTGATGAAGTTTATCAAATGAAAACGGAGACTTTAAGACGTTTGTGTTTTGTGTTAGTGCTGGTGGTTCTGCAACTGTTGGAATCTGCTAAATAAACAAGTATTCACTGAAGAATTCATCCGTGGCTTTATTGCTTCACCTGACAGAGGTGCTAGTGTGGATTACTAAATTTTAAAATTCCAAAATTCAAACAATTCAAAAGTTCAAACACACCTCCTGATTTAATTCCCCAGGGGAGAGGGTACCATAGTTAAAAATATGTAGTTTCTAATTGATTTAACCTTAAGCGAAAGTCCCCCCTCAACACTGTAGGTTGTGCCAAAATACAGTGGATGCTATGGTTGTTGCAACAGCCACATAAAAGGAACTCTGAGTACATCTGTCTATCCCTCTAACAAGGGAGTCCAGGGCTTTGGACATATTTGGGAATCTGACATACGCTTCGATGACCCTTGCACTTAGAATGCTGAATTACCTTGCTCATTTGGATTGCTTTCCGAAGGACTTAACCAAGGAACTGACCAAGTCCCTATCAGGTGACTTACCAGGTGACATCCAGAATCTGTGGAGTTCCAGTTGTCTGCCCTATAACTGATGTCCAGCATATCCATCCGTCTGTTCTCCAACACAGCTGATGGTGCAGCCAGAACTGCGGGCACGAGCATTGCAATCTGTCTGCATGTGTGGATGCACTTGTATGATTTTGCAGAAGGTTTAATGACTTCCTTCATTACTCCTCTTGGATGGTTTGACTCTCTTCAGAACGAAGGCAAAAGAAATGCTTACCAAGAACTATCAGGAAGGCAAGACTCTGCCGTTGAAGTCATTTTTCCATTCTTTCAGAAGACTGTTTCTAGGAACCAGGAAAGGTGGAAAGAAGCTGTGGATGATGTCCTTCAAGGATGCATCTGCAGTCATCACATATGGGTTGTCCTGCCTCAGGCAGCCCTTCGGTCGGCCGGATTCCAAAGTCTGGGTCTGGCCTCGGCTGATGTCGCACTTTCCCCAACGTCAGAGCGTCTGGGGTATAAAAGCATCAGCCGACGCCATCTTCCTCAGTCTTTCTTGCCGCGTGGTGCCCGAAGCAGAAGCAGTTTGCAAGTGCCGGTCGGTCAGCTCCTGTGATTCAGCTACCGAAGACTTCGAAAAAGCTAAGTACCCCGTTGGGGACTCTTTCTTGCCTCAGCCGATGTCAGATAAAGTTAATAATTGTTTAACCTGTGGGAAACAAATACCTCATAAGGATTTCCACTCTTACTGCCTCCCCTGCCTAGGCCCAGACCACGACGTCTCGGCCTGTTCAGCCTGTGCTTCCTTCAACCGACGAACTCTTAGACGTTGGTCGGAGTTTGCAGAGGAGTTTTTTGGGGCTAGTTTTGCTTATAAAATGCCGTCAGAGACTCCGACTTCGCATTTAGTCAAAAACGGAAGGACAAGGACCGACACACGCGGGCCGCGGTTTCGGCGGAAACCTCGGTCAGGCCTACCGCGAGTGTCTCGGTCTCGGCTGAAACAGAGTCCTTAGTACTTCCTACTACCGAAACCACACAACTGACTACCTCGGCCCTGGAGGCCCCGGCCGAGTCGGTCATTGAATTACCTACTGAAACCGGTGTCCAGGAACCTTCCGACACCATTACTTTAGATAAGTCTACTCCTGCACGTGGTGCAGCCAGACCCCCTGCTTCCATGTCCATTAAGGCTTTCTCTAGGGCTAAGGCTGCTAAACTTTCTAAGGCTTTGCCTCCCAAAGTTTCCTCTGAGACCCTCTTCTAGCTCTCAGATTCTTACCCTAGCAGAGGATCTGATTTCATTAATTAGAGGCTCCCAACCTCATCCGGACAGGGGCTCTCAACCACCTCCAGACAAAAGGCCCAGGGTTGAGCCCTCTGATCCACAGTCCTCAGATGAGTCCACGGATGGCTCTGATCTGTCAGACCACCAGGAGGAGGCTTATTCGGCCTACGAGGATTCTGATGCTGAAGAATCTATTCCCTCGGCCTCCCCTCCTGAAGAGTTTTCATTTGGAGAAACATTGCACACTATGAGAGAACATTTTCAGTGGCAGGGTCAGGAATTCTCTGATTCCAGAAAGAGATTAAGGACCTTTTTACATTTACCTCAGCACAGGCCCTTAGCTATACCTCCTGTTTTGAATGTAATTGATGATGTCTATTCAGATGCTTGTACTGCCCCTGACTCTCTCCCTCCGGCTCCTGCCAAACCTGATAGGTACTACAGGGTCCCAGACTCACATTTTCACCTGTACAAGGCCCACTCTGCTGATCCAGAAATTATTTCCCAGGGCCCTAAAGGGGTTGCAGCTGCCACTGCTAAAAATCCTCTACCCTCTGAAAGGGAGTCCAGAGCATTAGAGAGATGGGGTAAGAAAGTGTATACTTCTGCAACTCTTTCCATGAGGGCATTAAACTGTCAATTCCATATGATACAGTATCAAGAGTATTTACTAGATGAATTGCATAAGAAACTGTCCTCTTCTGAACCCCTTGACCGTAAATCCCTACAGGATCTGGTGCATAACTCCCAGCAGGTTAGTAACCATTTCTTGCAGTGTGGTTATGATGCATTGGAGGCTTCATGTAGATCAGCTATGACAGGTGCAGTTATATGTAGGCATGCCTGGCTGAAGGAACAATCTCTGCCAGACCATGTTAAAGCTAAGCTTTTGGATGCTCCTATGGAAAAGCAAAAATTATTTGGTTCCACGGCTCAAGAGGTTTTAAAGAAATTTGAAGAAAAGGCAAAATCTGTGCAAACAGTTAAAGACTTTCTGCAAGTCCAACCACCGAGATTCAGCAGAAATTGGCCTACTAAGAATTGGTCCTTTCCAGACTCAGACAGATCTCAAAAGAGGCAGGAATAGACGTGCCAGAGGTAGAGGGCAAGCTAGAGGCTCCTACAGAGGCCGTCAGTGTCAGCCTCCCAACCAGAGAGGTAGTGCAGGAACTACAGCTGCTACAGCAGGACAGACTCAATGACTTTATTTTGACTCCGCCGACCAGGGCTCAATTAGAAGCACCTTTGGGCGGAAAGCTTTCTTTATTCTCAAAAAATTGGCACAGCATTACAGGGGACACATGGACACTGCAAATAATAGACAAAGGATACAGGTTCCATTTCCACTCATTGCCAAAAAGAAAAGGCATGCCAAACCTGCCACCAAATCAGAGGGCAGAGGCTTTGTAGCAAATTACCAACTTAATGCAAATGAAAGCCATAGAAAAGGTACCTCTTTCAGAACAAGGCCAGGGATTTTACTCAAGATTATTCCTTGTTACAAGAAAAGAAAATCAATGGAGGCCTATTCTCGACTTGTCCGCACTGAATACGTTCCTCATTGTGCCAAAATTCAAAATGCTGACTCTACAGCAACTCCTTCCCATGCTGGGCAAGGGGTCTTGGCTGGTGACTCTAGACCTCAAGGAGGCATACCTGCATGCCCCTATTCGACAAAGCTGCAGAAGACACCTCAGATTTCTTGCAGGGTCAGAGCATTATCAATTCTCAGCATTGCCCTTTGGCTTATCTACTGCGCCCAGAGTATTCACGAAATGCCTGGCATCAGTAATTGCACACTGCAGACTTCAGGGGATTCAAATCTACCCTTATCTGGACGACTGCCTAATGCAAGCGGACAGCAAGCAAACTTTGTTAAAGGACTTGGACTATGCCATCCACCTTACAGGCCTTGGGATATACAGTCAACATCCACAAATCAAGACTGGTTCCATCCCAAAGAATAACTTTTCTGGGTGCGGATCTAGACACAACCACCCAGATGGCTTTTCTCACAGAAGAAAAACAAGAACACCTACCAGTTTACTTTCAGAATCTCACAAGACAAACTCAGATGACTGCAAGGAAAATCCTGCAGGCCCTGGGTTACATGGCATCTTGCATTCTTCTGATTCCACAAGCAAGGCTTCATATGAGGAAATTACAATGGTACCCAAGAAGTTTATGGACTCAGCACAGTCACAGCTTAGAAGCTCTAATCCCACTCATTCCTTGCCTTCAAAAGGAATTCCTGTGGTGGGCTCAGGCCTGCCAGTCGAACAGCGGGCTGCCCTTCAGCAAGCCAAGAGCCAACCAAACCATCACCACGGACGCTTCAGACCAAGGTTGGGGAGCGCACATGGAGGACAGATGTATACAAGGGCTATGGTCGCAAAGAGAGCTGCACATGCACATAAACCAAAAGGAATTGCTGGCAGTGATGCACGCAATCGAGGCCTTCAAACCTTTCCTTCAGCAAGGCCACCTGCTCATAAGGACAGACAACACCACAGTTATGTGGTACATAAACAAAGCAAGGAGGCACTCATTCCTACCCTCTTTGCAGACTGACAGTGGAACCTATGGGAACTGGCATTGAAACTCAACCTACAGCTACAGTCCCAATTCGTGCCAGGGAAAGACAATACACTGGCAGACAGCTTAAGCAGAACTACCATGGATGCACACGAATGGATGCTGCACCCAGACATCATCTTACAAATCACACAATCATGGGGAAGGCCGGAAATAGATCTGTTCGCTTCCCCCCTAAATCATCAACTGAAGAAATTCTGCTCAAGGGCATACCACCCACAAGCATGGAAAGTGGACGCTCTCTCTTTCAGCTGGAAAGCTCTAACAGTGTATGCTTTCCCACCTCTTCCACTAATGACCAAGGTCCTACTGAAGATCAGGACAGAGGAGCCCAGAGTAATCCTGATAGCCCCAAACTGGCCAAGACAGCACTGGTACCCACTGTTAAAGAGCTTGTCGCAGACAAAACCATGGCCTCTCCCCCTATGGCCACTCCTACTGACGCAGCACAATTTCAGGACTCTACACTCCAACCTGAAAACCTTGCAGCTAACTGCCTGGAGAATACCATGACTCCTCCTCAGGATAACCTGTCCCAGAGAGTGAAGGATATTATTATGGAAGCTCGCCGACCTTCCACAAGGAAGGCATATACAGCAAAATGGAAAAGATTTCACACCTGGAACACAGCAAAGGGCCTAGATGTGACTGTGATGAATATGGCATATATACTGGAATATTTGGCAGAATTGTCCCACAGTGGCCTGTCTTACTCTTCCATCAAGATACATGCCTCAGCAATCTCAGCAGAATACAATCTAAATCCACCTGTCTTCTCTCACCCTCCTCTAAGACAGTTTCTAAGAGGAATCAAAAACATTAAACCTCCAAGGAAACCACCTCTACCTACTTGGGACCTGAATTTCGTGTTGGAAAAACTAACACTTCCTCCCTTTGAACCAGCAGCATCGGCAGATGTACAGTTTTTGTCTTGGAAAACTGCCTTCCTTCTGGCCATAACCTCAGCAAGAAGAGTATCTGAGCTACAAGCTTTAATGGCGGTGCAGCCATTCCTTATCTTTCATCAGGACAGAGTTTCTTTGAGGACCAATCCTACATTCATGCCAAAGGTGGTATCCAGGGTATCTTTGAACCAAGCTATTCACTTGCCTACATTCTTCCCACAGCCACAAAATAAAGGGGAGAGACTTCTGCACACCCTGGACATACACAGACAACTACGCTACTACTTGGACAGAACTAAAACTTACAGAAAGACTGACCAGTTGTTTGTAGCATATGCTGCTGGGGTACAAGTATTTTACTCAAGACTGTTCTTGGTACCCAGAAAGGGCAAGGCCTGGAGGCTGTTACTGGACCTATCTATTCTGAACACTTTCCTGGATTTTCCAAAATTCAAAATGTTGACTTTGCAGCAGCTTCTGTCCATACTGGGCAAGAATGCTTGGCTTGTGACTTTAGACTTAAAAGAGGCATACCTGCATGTTCCAATCAGACAATCATGCAGAAGATACCTAAGATTCAAGGCTGGTTCAATGCAATACCAATTCTCTGCACTGCCCTTTGGCTTAATCTACTGTGCCCAGGGTCTTTACAAAGTGCCTGGCACCACTAATTGCATCCTGCAGACAAAGAGAAATACAAATGTATCCTTACTTGGACGACTGTCTCATTCAAGCAGAGAACAAGGATATTCTTCTTCTGGCTAATCTACAATGCATGTACTTTACCTGTGTACTATGTATGTATTCTACCTATGTTCCAAATTTCAGCTGTACACCACAAATCTATTAATTACCTTTATTTTTAAAATTAATATTTTTTTTGTTCTCGCCACTGTAACTGTTTATGTGCCGCATACCACTGTAAAAACATGTCTCCTGTACTTTGTGTGTATACTGATCATGTCTAAATAACTAAATGTGTCTGTAATTTTTCTTTTTGGAGCTTTTTTCCCCGGGCCTCTGCTGAAAAAGGGCCTTTTCGGCTCAGTCAGACACCCCCGGTTAACAAATGTAAAATAAAATAAATAAATAACATCTGGCATTTGTGAAAAGACTTCTAACATGCCTAGGGTACACAGTCATCAAAAGGAAATCAAAACTAGTACCCTCACAAGAGATAACATTCCTCGGTGCAAGCTTGAATACAACTGCCCAGATGGCTTATTTCACCCCAGACAAAGGCAACTGGCTACCTATTTCAAAATGTTGGCAACAAAGGCCCAGTTATCTGCAAGAAAAATTCTGCAAGCTTTGGGCTTCATGGCATCCTACTAATTCCATATGCAAGACTGCATATGAGGAAACTTCAATGGTACCTAAAAAGTGTTTGGACTCAACATTGCCACAGCCTGGATACAGTCATTACTCTCATTCCCTGCCTGCAACAGGAGTTTTGATGGTGGGCAAAGGCTTGTCACCAGAACAAGGGACAACCATTCACATTACCTCCAGCCAGGCAGGCACTAACAATGGATGCATCAGACTCTGCCTGGGGAGCCCAACGCAGGAAGATGCATTCAGGGCACATGGTCCTCAAACCAAATGCATCTACATATCAATCAAAAAGAGATGTTAGCTGTTCAAAATGCCCTGGCAGCCTTCAAGGACCTACTTCATCCGGGACAACTACTGATAAAGACAGACACCACGGTCGTGTGGTATATAAACAAGCAGGGAGGCAAACATTCTTACCCCCTTTGCAGACTAGCCATGACCTTGTGGGACACAGCTTTGACTTACCAAGTACATCTGCAGGCACAATTCTTGCCAGGAAAGGAAAATACTCTGGCAGACGAACTAAGCAGAAAACTCATGGATCCCCACGAGTGGAAGCTGGATCCACAAGTCTTCAGCATGATAAGGAAATGGAGATGCCCGGACATAGATCTATTCGCCTCCCCTCTCAATTACCAACTAAAAAGATTCTACACAAGGACTTATCTCAGACCAGCATGGAATGTGGACGCCCAATCTTTCAGCTGGAAAAAAAATTATTTTTATTTTATTTATTTATTTGTTTGTTGACTGGGAGTGTCCGACTGGACGTAGGTCCATTTTCAGCGGAGGCCCGGGGAGAAAAGCTCCACAGTTAAAATAAACAGACAGTAGTTACATTGGATTACATAGTGATTAACAATTTACATAGCAATTACTTACAACATATTTACAGATGAAGAACATAGTACATCAGTAGACAACTAGAATCTTTATCTGTGAAGTAGATAACAGACATTAACAAATGTTACAAGAAGAAGTTCCTACTGTATAATAAGTACTGGCTTATGAGAATCTGAGCTTGCTATAATCAAGGTAGTTAGTGGAGTGGAAAGAAAGGTAGTGGTTGGATGGGGAGGGTGATATTAGAGTGGGAGTTGCAAGGGCATAGCCAGCATGTTTTTAGGTGCGCATTTAGTAAACTTTTGAAGTGGGTGCATGATGGTATGGAGGTAATTGTGGGTGGGAGGGAGTTCCATAATTTGGCTATGGTGCAAGAGAATAGTGCTTCACCAGCAGAGTTATTGGCTTTAGTGATCTGCAAGTGATTTTTGTTGCTGGATCTTAGTGGTCTGGTGGTGCAATAGGGTTGGAGTAGATTCTGGAGGGATGGGACATTTAGTGGATGATTTACTAGTTTGTGGGCGAGTGAAAGTTGATCCAATTGAAGGAGGTGAGGGAGTTCAAGCCAGCCCAGTTCAGCAAGTGAGAGGGAGTGGTGACTACGGTAGGATGCCCCTGTGGCGAATTTGGCGATTTTTGTTGTAGCAGGTCTCTAGCTTGTTTAGATCGCATTGGACTATCTAACTAAAAAAACAAAAAAGACTATCAGTATATGCCTTTCCTCCATTGCTTTTCCTCCCCAGGGTGCTTCTAAAGGTCAGACAGGAGAAGCCATAGATGATACTGATTTCCCCAGACTGGCCACGCCAGTACTGGTATCCAATATTAAGGAACTTATCTCTATACCCAGCTTGGACCTTACCTCAAATACCTCGACTACTGTCCCAGCAAAACAATCAGATCCATGCACAGCCAACTCAGGACATTAAACTTGGCAGCATGGCGGATAATTTAGTCATACAAAAAACACCTCTCAGTAAAGCTTTGATGGATGTCATTCTGGAAGTCAGAAGGTCTAGTACTAGAAAGTCTTATGCTGGAAAATGGAAGAGATTCTGTTCCTGGAACCAGGCACAAGGAACTGATACAGTGGTACCAAATATTCCTCAGATTTTGCATTACTTAACTGAGATGCTGGACAAAGGCCTATCTTTTTTGTCAACTAAAATTCATGCCTCTGCCATTTCGGGTCATTACAATACAGAGCCACCACTTTTTTCTCACCCTTTATTAAGGCAGTACCTCAGAGGAGCCAAAAATGTAAGGCCCCCAAGGAGACTACCAGCACCTGCATGGGACCTCATCTATGTCTTTGAAAAGCTCACCCTGCCTCCTTTTGAACCAGCTGCTACTGCTGATATGAAGTTTTTATCTTGGAAAACAGCTCTGCTCTTAGCAATTACTTCTGCAAGACGAGTTTCAGAGCTACAGGTGCTCATGACTGTGGAACCATTCATCATTTTTCATCCAGACAGGGTCTCCCTGAGGGCAAACCCAACATTTATGCCTAAAGTGTCCAGTGTGGCTCTTAACCAAGCCATCCATCTGCTAACCTTTTACTCAAATCCACAGAACAAGGGGGAGAGAATTCTGCATTCTTTGGACATACACAGACAGCTTAGACTCTACTTGGACAGAACCAAAGCTTTCAGGAAAACAGAGCAATTACTAGTGGCATATGCTGCAGGATCACAAGGAAAGCCTATCTCAAAGCAGACTATTTCTAAGTGGTTAGGCCACTGCATTCGTTTCTGCTAATTACACCATGGCAAGCCAGTGCCTAAGGGCATTAGGCCTCATTCCACCAGAGTTGCAGCCACCTCAGCAGCCTTTCTCAGGGGAGTACCAACCAGAGACATTTTAGAGGCGGCTACTTGGAGTTCAATGCACACCTTTACAAAGCATTATCATCTGCCACTCTACTCTAAATACAGGACAGGCTTTGCCACTGCAGTTTTGCAGGGCCTAATAGCCGCTCCTACTGCTGTCTAGTTCCAGCCTGCCATCCATAGCTTTGGGACTCTACCCAAATGTAATGACTGCAGCAGTGAAACACGAAGAACATAGTTCAGTTCATACCTCTCAACCTGGAAACATCAAAAATCTGGACAAGGCCCATGAAAAATAGGTATAAATCTGTACGCTGATTAACATAAAATTCGCATACACAAGTATGTAACCCTGCCCACTGAATGGCATTGTGGGATACCAACTTTCAAATGCAAACTGAAGAACAAACCACCGACATATGCCACCAGAGCCCCCCTGCAGCTATTCCAATGTCCCATTACCTGGCTTAGGCTATTTTGCCAAAAAGAAAACAGGACCAGCATACAAGACACCTTAAAAATAAATTTATTGATTGAGGTTCTTGAAAAACAGACCGGTTTCGGCAAATATTTAAAGCCTTCTTCAGTGTTTAAAAAACAACAAAAAAGAACCTGTATTTAAATACTCAAGTGAGTCATGTGCTTAATTACATATGCTCCTTCAGACCTGGCTTAGAGCCCACCAAGTTTAATGATCCATTTTTTCTCCATTGAATTTAATAAATTATACCAACCTGATTTGTTATGCCTGGATCTTCTAATTTTATCAATAATGGTAAAACTAAAAGTAGCCTTTGGATGTACCAAAGAATGTTTATATAAAGCATTGGTGTCTCTCGTGTCTGATATCACTAAAGTGTTCAGAGATTTGAAGTTTCAAGGGTCTGGAGGTTTGGCCAGTATAGAATGCAGGACATGTGCATTTGGCCAAGTAAATGACCCAATCTGAGGAACAGTCAGCAAAAAATGTTATATTGAATACTTGAGGGGTGTTTTGACTGCTGAAACTCGTGGTTTTGAGTATGATGTTACAATAGATAGTGTCCACAAGGGAAGCAACCAATTAATGGATCCCCTGATAATGTGGTCTGGATGCTTTTGGTACCTTTCTTCTCAAGATGTTTAAAGTGATTAAAAAAGGCAGATAGATTTTTGCCTTTCCGAAAGGAAAACTAACATCTGTCTCCAAGAATGTCCTGAAGTCTAGGTTCACATGTTAATATGTTCCAATTATGTTGACCAATTTGCATCAATATGTTGGTATTCCGACCATATGTGGTGATAAATCTAGGTGTTACTGAAGGTGATTTGTGTCTAGTTTTGTAATGAAGCACTTCAGTGCGTTCCATCTGGTCAACTGTGTGTTTGGTGTGTAATAGTTGACCCATTTTGTACCCACAGTCATGGAATCGATGTACTAAATCATCTCTGAAGTGTCTATAAGTGTGCTGATCAGAACAAATGCGTTTAATGCGCATGAATTGTGATTTGGAAGTGTTTTTGCAGATGTGAGGAGGATGAAAGCTGGTTGCATGGAGAAGTGAATTATTTTGGGGGAATTTACGATGAATTTCTGTAGTCAGCGTATGATCAGATGCACGGCAAACCAGAAATCTGCTCTGGATGTAAAAATAATGCACTAGCCAAACACCTTTCTCTTCATAAAAGATACACCAGGTTTTAAGTTCCAGATCCTGGATCGCATAGACATAGGTGATCTTGAAGGAGACATCCCGAATATTCTGGAGAAACATGAACTCATGTGGCAATTAAAGCTGAACTCTTTTAGGAAGCCTGGACTAAACTACTACTGTTCAATTAAAGGTGCACTGGAACTTAGAAAATTGCCACATTGTTTGCATGACTAATTGTATTTTATTTTATTCTACAAATTGGTTTTAAATACCATTTTAAATCAGTTGAAATTTAAGTGTATATTTTGTTTCCATCATCATACATGCATTTTTTTCTTATATTTATTTTTTTCTGGGTTTTTTTTCTACTTTATTCAAAGTGATATGTAATAACAATACTAACTAATTATACAATTATATAGGTTTTTAGGGATCTTGTACACAGACCTGAAGAAGTCTAGAAGGATGAAAGCGATCTTTAACAATAGGTTATGAAAATAGAAACTGATTTTTACATGCAAAATGTATATGTATATATTTATATAAATTTTTTGATTGCCAAATGAACTAAGGTTGATATATTTCCAGCCATGTAGTATATTGTCTGGGATAAAAATCACAGACTTAATAATCTACTTAATAATTTGGTTAAATAAGAGGTACCACATCATTATATAATTTTATTTAAAGTACATAAGGGTTATATATTATTGTGACAGCTACTAAGTAGGGCAGGACCAGCTTGAATGTCACACTGAATGGGGAAGGGATGTGAATTTAACATGTGTACCAATAGCACTTTGTTTTACAGCACAATAAACCACTCCCATGCCTGATAAAAAGTGTATATATATATATATATATATATATATATATATATATATATATATATATATATTTAGAAAGCTTGTGAGGAAATTATTACTCTATTTTTGTTTTACTTGGATCGCTTGTCTGTGTACTTAAAGGATTTTTGACTGGAAACAGACTGCCTGCCTTCCTTGGATTACTTTCGAATACTTAGTAATGCTGTACAATTATATATTTTCTATTACTTTTTGTTTTGTTTTGACTTAAGACGAGTTTACGTTCGCTACTTCTACTACTATTGTCTGATCTGATTAATATACAGTGATTAACTAGAAATATATGGACTGAAAATCTTCCACACAGAGAAGTTTCTTACACTGTTTTGTTTTTGGACCCACTACACTTAGTGGGTTGTTTTGAGACTTCGGGGATACCATGGAGATTACTTGTTTTTTGTTGGTACTTTGGTTTCTGAGACCAAGGTTTTTGTTCCGTCAAAGGATCCCTAAATTGGTGTGGAATTCCAGCATTTTAAGACATGGATAATGACAGGCTAAAAGATTTACTAACTGTACCTATCTGGATACAGAAGCAGATCAGATACAAATGGATACAGAAAATGGACATGGACGAATGGGCCCAGAAAATATGAATTCAGAGACGTTTTCTAAACTAGAAAAGTAATTGAAATGCATTTAGGTCTCTACTGGGAACACTTATTTACAACAAAGCATAGATAAGAAGAGACTACACCGGGGACTTAGATTGAACAAAAGACCAATGTGGAAAAGTATGGATGATTCTTTTTCTAAGGAATGAGAAGATATTTTAGATGATGCCAGCTACAAACTTATTTGTCTGCTAGTAAGGAACAACCTTAGTGTGCAGGAAGCTACAAAGGCTGGCATCACATCTTTAAAAACATTGGAAAATGAGAACCACAATAACCAAGATGCTAAATTTGAGCTGCTTAAAGAAAGAGTGAAAGGATATGAGCAGTCCATTAAAGAAAGAAAGATTAATAAAATGAAACGAGATCAACTGGACAAAGATGATCCTGTGAGACTTACTAGGAGGTACAGTAATAATAACAACAGTAATAATAACAACAGGAGAACCAACAGACAAGGTTTTAGTTATTACAGGGGATATAAGGGAAAGTATAACCGTGCCAGCAGACCTCAATGGGATTTTCCCAGGGGAGATCCTCGCACAAAACCAGACAGGAGCACAATACAGGACCACCAGGAGACTGCCCATCCAACATCTCATTCCCCACAATCCCAATCCCCTCTGGCTATCAACACTCTGCAGAAGCCTTTGACATCACAGAAGGATCAGGACAGGAACATAAGCCACAGCGGCAACCAAAACCAACGGAGTTCTACAGGACGAATTACAGGACAACCAGGACCACAGACAATCCAGCTACCAGGAGCAGCAGCACCTTCACAGAGACCAGTTTCTTCAGGAAGACTAATACTGGCAGTACAGACATCAACCACCACACCAATACCAAAGCCAGTACCAGAACAAGAACGACGACCACCACCAAGAGCGCCGCAGAGCTTATCCCTCTTACCAGATTTCCCCCATACCACAGCCACAGCGAGGAATACTACTACAACCCACCGAGATTCCAGAAAGCAGAGGAGGAATTCCAGAGGTCTCATACTCTATCCACGAACTCTCAGGGAGAAAGGAGAACCAAACAGTGGACAGGGGTGAGGGAAATACAATACCTGGGCAATCCCAACTGGAACCCAGTTCCCAGGCTCAGACGGAGGAACCAGCCACAATAACAGGTACAATAACAGCAACAGGTACCACAATAACAGGTGCTCCACTTATCTGGAAACCACTCTGTTAAAGCACTGACTGAAGAGGAAGAAAGTGTGTTGTCCAAAGGACTTACTTTTGTACCAAGCTGCAGGAGTGAGGTTGCACAGGTACTGATAGACCGTAAAATGTTTGTGAGGAAGCTCAATTTAAGGGTACAGTTTCATGGAAAAAGTAATGACACTGAAAATAAGCCTATTGATGAAACTATAAAAAGGCCTAGCTGCTGTTGTCCACCACTACATCAAACATTAGCTGCTTTTGAAGTGAAATGTGAGGTGGATATCAGGAAACTGCTTAAAAAAACACGTAAGAAAAAACTTTATAACTTAACACAGGGAGAAGGAAAAGCATTGCTTGAGCTAGGCAATGATAAATCCAGGCGTGTAATGAAAGCAGACAAGGGAGGAGATATACTTGTGACTGATACCACTAGCTACAACCAAAAGATAGAGAAACATGCTGAAGGATAACATATTTTGAGTTATTTACCATGGATGACATAAAAAGAGCATATGATTTATGGAACACTAATCTCACCACATTATGGGAAGAAAAAGTTATCACTGAAAATCTTTATAATTATTTATGGAGCCCATGCCCACGTTTACCTTACTTTTTTGGAATACCAAAGCCACACAAGAACAGAAGACCCACCTTATAGACCGGTGGTAGCAAGTGGAGGTTCCCTTACTGAAGCCACAGCCATTTACCTTGATTACTTGCTGAAACCTCTAGCAGAAAAGAATAAGTCATACATAAGAGATTCAATGGATTTTTTGAAGAAAATAAAAAAACATTACAGTGGAAGCTGACAGTATTTTGGTAACTATTGATGTGGAAACCTTGTACACAGTGCTCCCTCACAATTATTGTATAACAGCATCTATGGAGTCTTTAAGAAACAATCAGGGTACACGGGCACAACTGCAAAAGTTAAGCAAGCTCAATCTTGTACTGGACTTCAATTTCTTTACTTTCAGTGGCAAACACTACAAACAAAAAACTGATATAGCAATGGGGACTGCCATGGCTCCCAGCATAGCTAACATAGCCCTGGGCAAATGGGAGGAGGACTTTGTGTTAAACAACACAGATTACATGCAACATATCACATGCTATTTACGTTTTATTGATGATGTCTTTATTGTGTGGGAAGGCGACACCTTGCAGCTTGGAGATTTTATCACGTACCTCAATCAAACAACCCCCTTCCTGAAGTTTACCTCTTCCCATAGCTGTACTTCAACCACTTCCTTAGATATGCAGATTTCAAAGGACACCAACAATAACAGAGTCACCACTGACCTATTCAGAAAACCAATGAGGGTTAACTTATTACTCCACAGTAAAAGTCTACATCCTACAAAAACCAAGTATAATGTAGTGAAGTCCCAAGGCTATAGATTAGCTCGAATTACCACAGAGGTGGAACCATTTTTGAGAAACCTGAACAATTTAGAGAATGATTTTCTAGTGAGAGGCTATGAAAGTCAGATGTTAAAAAAACATCCTGGAACCCATTATAGAACTGAAAAGGACTGAAGCACCTTCACTCAACCTCCCCAGTAGAAAAATGTTAAGTAATTCCACAGAGAATAACAAATGCAAAAATAGCTGCATCCTGACATACACTTTGGATTATCACAGTATCAAAAATGTTATTGAAGAAAACTGGGACATTGTCACATGAAACCCTTTTCTGATTAACATCTTAGGTGAAGCCCCATCATTTGTTTATAGGAAGGCCAGGAACATTAGAAGTTTTGTTGAATTTAAACCTAGACCATGAGAGAAAAGCACAAAAAGATGTGAAACTAATTGTACATTTTGTATATTTATACAGCAAGGGGATAGTTTTTATTGCCCTTATTTAAAGAAGATCATTAAAACCAGTGCAGGGGGTGACTGTAACACTAAAAAAGTAATTTACAGGGCACAGTGCAATGAATGTGATGCATTCTATGTGGGCAAGACTGTAAAAGTCAAGCGTAGGATTTCATGTCATCTGTCAGAAATCCGCTCTGGATATAAAAATAATGCACTAGCCAAACACCTTTCTCGTCATAAAAGACACGCAAGTTTTAAGTTCCAGATCCTGGATCGCATAGACATGGGTGATCTTGAAGGAGACATCCCGAATATTCTGGAGAAACATGAACTCATGTGGCAATTAAAGCTGAACTCTTTTAGGAAGCCTGGACTAAACTACTACTGTTCAATTAAAAGTGCACTGGAACTTGGGAAATTGCCACATTGTTTACATGACTAATTGTATTTTATTCTACAAATTGGTTTTAAATACCATTTTAAATCAGTTGAAATTTAAGTGTATATTTTGTTTCCATCATACATATTTTCTTATTTTTATTTTTTTCTGGTTCTTTTTTCCACTTTATTCAAAATGATGTGTTATAACAATACTAACTAATTATACAGTTATGTAGGTTTTTAGGGTTCTTGCACACAGACCTGAAGAAGTCTAGAAGGACGAAAGTGATTTTTGTTAACAATAGGTTATGAAAATAGAAATTGATTTTTACATGCAAAATGTATATGTATATATTTATATATATTTTGATATATTTCCAGCCGTGTTGATTAACTAGAAATATATGGACTGAAAATCTTCCACACAGAGAAGTTTCTTACACTGTAAAGTTAACAATTGACTCACCTTTCGAAAGCAAATATCACACCGAGACTTTCAATCTTACTGTCACTTGCTTAGGCCCAGACCACAATGTCCCCTGCTGTCGCTTTTGTGCTTTGTTCCACCCCAGAACTATATGTCATCCGGCCCTTATTGCAGGTAGATATTTTCACTTACAGCCCTCTAATTCCGCTATGGCTTTGGTAAGCCATCCAACAGCAGATCTTCCGAAACAACATAAGGATAAAGATAGACAGACTGCACAGGTCCAGACCTACCAACGGCACTTCCGTTAAGCTAGTAGTCAATTCTCCATTCCTCAGTGACTCGCTTTTGCAGCCCCTGATGCCTGCTTCTGTGGATTTTCAGGCCGCTATAGAGACCCTTTCGGGTCCGGTATGCCGCAAAACTCTTCGACTAAGGATCCTGTGGTTGTCTCTCCCTTGGATGGGTCCGGAGCCACTGAGCAGGCACTGGCTTCTGAGGAAGTACTTTGCACTACCGATTCTCGACACAGACAGATGACTTTCACGTCTACCGTTCTTTCAAAAACTACCGAGTTTCTAAGGCCCGGTGTACGAACCACACCCAAGAAACCGACCTATTCTCAGGCACCTGCTTCCTTGCCTCAGTCTCAAATGCTTAAAATGGCAGAAGACCTTATCATGCTGATCAGGGGAAGCCAAGCTACCCCTTCCAGTAGAAAGAGATCTGTCCCCAGTAGTTTTGTCTAGAGACATTGGGAACCTCCAAACACTGGACCCTACCCAGTTCGGCTTTAAGGGCAGATCATGCCTCCTAAACCTGGTGGGCGACTTTGAGACGGTTACCAAGGCTATAGACAAGGGAAAGGTGGTACACACAGCCTACCTAGACCTCGCTAAGGCCTTCAACACCATTCCCCATTCTGGTATTATAGACAAGCTCACCAGCCTAAACATAAACCCCTACGTCACAAGATGGGTTGCCAGCTAGTTCATGGACAGAACCCACATGGTGAGAGTTGCGGGAGCTAGGTCCGACTCTAAACCGGTTACAAGTGGCGTTCCCCAGGGCTCAGTCCTAGGACCCCTCCTGTTCGGCATATACTTCTCAGAGGTACAGGCAAGCACAGGAGGACTGTGGATGACCAAGTTCGCAGACGACTGTAAACTAGGGGCTATAATTGATTCTCCGGCTGAGGTAGACATCCTCCAGAAGGGTCTCACTGAGCCTGATACCTGGTGTCAAAATCATGGCCTCAAGCTAAATGCCAAAATGTGCATAGTCATCCCCTTTGGAAAAAACAAAGTTACCCACAAGGTACCACATAGGTGGTAGTCCCCTAAAATACGGAAGATGTAATAAGGGATCTGGGGACCCAAGTAGATAGTAATCTCACCTTTGATAATCACATTGCAAAAGTGGTTAGAAAATCCTTCTACATGGCCCACTAAATCACAAAAGGATTCGCATCCAGATCAAAAGAGGTCATTGTGCCCCTCTACTCATCACACCCATTATAGAGTACAACGCCCCATTTGGGATGTACCTTACAAGACACCTGTAACAGCTGGAGCGGCCACAGAAGTACCTTACCAAGAGGATCACTGGCCTCGAATGGATGCCCTATGCAGCTCGACTGAAGAAACTCCAGCTGTACTCGGTTGATGCCGCCTACTCAGAGGTGATTTCTGCCTGACATACAAGGTCATGTCCAACTCAGAATTGATGGACATGCTTCACCTAAAGAAAATCTTATCCCCTCGAGCCACATGCTCTAGGGATCTAAACCTCACCACAACAATAAATAGGACGTGCTGGAGGGATAGATTCCTGTCCCAGAGACTTCCCATGCTTTGGAACAAGATTCCAATCTACATTAGGCAGAGCTCCTCGCTGACACTCTTCAAAAGAAACCTTGACGAGTGGATGGGAAATAGAAAGTTTACCCCGGGGACCACTTCAGTGGCTCTGCTGGACAGAGGGGGCGGCGAAAGCCAGCACATTTTGGCTAGGCTTATAAATGCCTTTGGGCAGATAGCCTAGTACCTACCTATGAACCTATGAGGACTCTGCATCTGAATATGAAAAAATGCAACCCCTCTCTGCTTATGAGGATTCTGATGCAGAGGAGTTCATTCCTTCAGCCTCTCCCCAGAGGACTCTTCCTTTGGGGAAACCATATCTTAAGGGACCATTTCCAATGGGAATGTCAGGACTACCCTCAGTCTAAAAAAAGACTCTGGCAATTCTTAGATCTTCCACAGCACAGACCCCTGGCCATTCCCCCAGTCCTGGATGTTGTGAATGTTTTCCTGGAATCCAGTTTGACTCCTGACACCCAGAAAATCTGACTGGTATTAGAGTCCCTGACTCTCACAAATTTCTTTTCACAAATCCTACTGCTGACCCTGAGGTAATTTCTCAAGGGCCTAAAGGAATTAAAGCAACCTCTGCTAAGAATCCCACCCCCTCAGATAGGGATTCCCGAGCGCTAGACAGATGGGGTAAAAAAGTATACACCTCTGCTACTCTTGCTGTCAGAGCACTAAATTGCCAGTTCCATATGCTAAAATTTCAGCAACATACCATGGAACTCCTCAAACAGAAAGTGTCTTCCTTTCCTGCTTGTGCAGAATCTAAAGAATTACAAGAGTTAATGCATTCTGCAAGTCACGTAACTAAGCACACCTTGCACTGTGGTTTTGACACCCTAGAAGCTTCTTGCAGGGCAGCAGTCACCGGTTCTGTCCTTAGAAGGCATGTATGGCTAAAGGAGCAGCCCTTGCCCGACCATGTTAAATCTAAATAATTGGATGCACCTTTGTACAAAGACAACTTATTTGGCACTAAGGCAGAGGAAGTCTTAAAAAAGATGGAAGAAAAAGCTAAATCTGTGCAGACAGTTAAGGGTTTCTCACAGGTCCAGCCACCCAGGTTCAGCAGGCATTGCCCCTCCAAGCACTGATCCTTTCCTGCTCCCACCAGGTCAGTTCAGCCTAGACCCAGTGGAAGTAGACGCCAAGAAAGCAGCCACAGGGAATGTAGAGATCAAAACAGTGGAATTCCTCCACTTCAAAAACAGGGAGTTCTAAGCCACCCCCTCATGGTAAGAACTCACAATGACTCTCCTTCCCCAGACCCTCCCTCTGCTCAACTTCACTTCCCCCTAGGAGGAAAACTCTCCTTTCACACAAGCACCTGGGCCACCTTCACCAACGACCCACTGGGTCCTCAACATAGTGTCCCAGGGATACAAATTTTCTTTCCACACACTTCCAACCCCAAAAGGGTTCCCAGATCTACCTTCAAACCAGTGGGCAGAGGCACAAAAGCGAGTCCTTTCCCTGCTCTCTGAAGGCAGTAGAGCACATTCCTGCATAACAGAAAGGCCAAGGTTTCTACTACAGACTTTTTCTGGTACCCAGTAAAGAGGGCGCCTGGCACCCCATCCTCAATCTTTCCATTCTAAACACCTTCCTGGTGATACCAAAATTCAAAATGCTCACCCTCCAGTAACTGCTACCCATGCTCTCCAAGGATGCTTGGCTAGCTACCCTAGACCTAAAAGAGGCCTACCTCCACATTCCTATTAGGGAATCATGCAGGAAATACCTACGTTTCAGGGCAGTTCTCTGCACTTCCCTTTGGCTTATCTGCTACTCTCAGAGTTTTCACAAAATCTCTGGCTCTGGCCCTGGCCATTGCCTTTTGCAGACAAAGGAATTTCCAAATTTACCCCTACTTAGACGACTGCCTAATTCAGGCAGAGAGTCATGAAAAGCTGCTCAAGCACCTGGCCTTTGTAAAGTCCCTACTGACCTCCCTAGGGTACACAATCAACGAAAATAAATCCAAACTAGTACCCACCCAAAGGATTATATTTGTGGGAGCAAGCCTGGACACAGCATCCTTGATGGCATTCCTTACACCAGAAAAGCAAAATGACAGCCTACTTCTCTCAACTAGCCACCAGACCCCAGTTATCTACAAGGGAAATCATGCAAGCTCTGGGGTTCATGGCATCTTGCATTTTACTCATTCCATATGCCAGACTGCATATGAGGAAACTTCAGTGGTACCTAAAAAGCCTTTGGTGTCAATACTCTCAAGACCTGGAAACTGTTATACCCCATGATACCTTGCCTCAGGAAAGAATTTCTTTGGTGGGTAGCAGCATGCTTCCACAACAGGGGACTACCTTTCTCACCACCCCCCCACCACCCAGACCCTCACCACAGACCTACCAGACTATGCCTGGGGTGCACACCTGGACAGCAGGTGCATACAGGGCCAATGGAGCCCACAACAAATCCATCTGCACATCAACCAAAAAGAGGTGTTAGCTGTCCACGCATTGACAGCTTTCAGGCCACTTCTCTCCCCGGGGGCTCTCCTGATCAAAACAGACAACAGCACTGTGATGTGGTATATCAGCAAGCAGGGAGGGACTCACTTCTACCCTGTATGCAGGCTGGCCATGACCCTTTGGCACACAGCCTCTGCCACGCAACTCCACCTGTTAGCAAAATTCCTGCCAGGTTCTCTAAACTTTCTGGCAGACCACTTAAGCAGAAAACATTTGGACAAACATGAGTGGCAGCTAGACAAAAGAACCTTCACCCTAATAACTCAGAAATGGGGCACCCCGAAGGTCGACCTCTTTGCCTCCCACACCAACCATCAACTCAGCAAGATGTTCATCGTGTTACCCTGCTGTAGTCATCACACTTGGGTTATCCTGTCATCAGGCGGTCCCGCAGTCGGACGGATTTCCAAAGTCTTGGTCCGACGGTTGCTGTCGCTTCATCCCTGACGTCAGTGCGCCAGGGGTACATATATTGCAACCGACGCAATTTTCTTCAGTCTTTCTTGCCACGCGGTGCCCGAAGCAGAAGCAGTTCGCAAGTGCCGGTCGGCCGACTCCTGAGATTTTCGAATTCGAGTTTCAGACCGAAGTCTTCTATAAAGCCAAGTACCCTGTTGGGGAAACTTTTCTTGCCTCAGACCTATGTCAGAAAAAGTTAACAATTGTATTTCTTGTGGGAAGCAAATACCTCATAAGGATTTTCATTCCTACTGTATACCCTGCCTAGGCCCTGATCACGACGTCACTTCTTGTCGTTTTTGTGCTAGATTTAATAAATGCACTATTAAAAGACTATTTGATTTCGCACTACACTTTTTTGGCAGAAAATTTAATTATAACATGCCATCGGAGCTACCGACTACCGGCGTGCACAAAAAACGCAGGGATAAAAGATAGTCAGCCCAGGCCTAAGCCTGATTCCGAGGCCTCTGTTGATCCAGTCTCCGGTTATCTGTGAGGCCCCGACGCAGCCTCCGACTACTGCAGTTGAGGAACCCGAGACCGCTGCGGATATTTTGATGGAATACTAGGCTGACGCAGCCTTTTACTTCAGGCCCTACCGACGACTTACTTTCCAAGGATGCCGGTTCTTCTGAAACACCTTCGCTTTCTGAAGGCGTTTTCAGACCGACTACTCTTACAGTCAAAACGTTTTCTAAATCGAAGACTCCTTCCAAATCGAAAAAAGCTTCACTTCAGTCTCCTGTTCAAGGACCTATGCCTAAGAAACAGATGCTTAAGATGGCTGAAGATCTCATTACTCTTATCAGGGGTTCCCAGCCCCCTCCTAACAAAAGGCCTAGACAAGAGGAAGAATCTGCTTCCTCTGAACAGCTGTCTATTTCTTCGGATTCCTCTGAAGACCAAGACTATTCCTCCTCTCCTTATGAAGATTCTGATGCTGAGGACTCTATTCCCTCAGCTTCCCCTCCAGAAGATTACTCTTTTTGGGGAAACTTTACACACCATGAGGGAGCATTTTCTCTGGGAAGGCCAGGATTACTCTGATTCCAAGAAAAGGCTCAGAGAGTTTCTTTTACTCCCCCAACACAGACCTCTAGCCATTCCTCCTGTTCTGGACATTGTGGAGGCCAAACCTGACAGATATTATAGAGTACCTGATTCCCATAAATTCCTTTACAAAAGCCCAGTAGCTGACCCAGAGACTATCTCCCAGGGTCCCAAGGGGGCTAAGGCTTCCATGGCTAAAAATCCAGTTCCTTCTGAGAGGGATTCAAGAGCACTAGACAGATGGGGGAAAAAGGTTTACACCTCAGCCACTTTAGCTATGAGAGCTCTAAACTGTCAATTTCATATGCTTAAGTACCAGCAATTTCTGATCTCTCAGTTAAAACAAAAGATAACCCTTCCTCAACAATCTGAATTGAAAGAAGTACAGGATTTGTTGCACGCCACCGAGCAGGTGGGCAAACATACCTTACAATGTGGGTTTGATTCCTTGGAGGCCTCCTGCAGAGGAGCGGTCACTGTATCAGTTGTACGTAGGCATGCCTGGTTAAAGGAGCAGAGTCTGCCTGAACATGTTAAAGCAAAACTACTAGATGCTCCCTTGCAGCAGGATGTTCTTTTTGGTGTTAAAGCAGAAGAAGTTTTAAAGAAAATGGAGGATAAGGCAAAGTCAATGCAGACAGTCAAAGATTTCCTACAGGTACAACCCCCTCGCTTCAGCAGAAACTGGCCAACCAAAAATTGGTCCTTTCCAGCCACTGACAGGCCTCAGAGGGGTAAATACAGGTGCCCAAGGGGCAGAGGACAACCACAAGCTCAGTATAAACCTCGCCAATGGACCACTCCAACCCAGAAGGGAGGAGAAGACGGGTCTCAAGCCACCAGAAGGCAAACTCAATGACTTGCACCTCAATTGGCCAAACAAAGCTCTTTTGTCAGTCCCCCTGGTGGGAAAACTAGCATTATTTGTAGACAGCTGGCACATGGTCGCAAAGGACAAATGGGTCCTGGACATAATTTTACGAGGATACAGATTCCACTTTCACACCTTGCCAATAAAAAGAGGAATGCCAAACCTGCCACAAAATCAAAGGACAGAGGCTCAAAAACAAATTACAGCTCTCATGGCCATGAGAGCCATTCAAAGGGTACTAACCCAAGAGCAAGGCCAAGGATTTTACTCAAAGACTATTCCTGGTACCCAGGAAGGAAAATGCTTGGAGACCAATTCTGGACCTTTCAATTCTAAACACTTACAAGTTCCCAAATTTAAGATGCTTAACTCTACAACAGCTACTTCCCATGTTGGGCAAGGAAGCATGGCTGGTAACGTTGGACCTCAAGGAGGCATACCTGCATGTCCCTATCAGGCAAAGTTGCAGAAGATACCTCCGTCTCATTGCAGGTTCAACCCATTATCAATTCTCTGCACTGCCCTTTGGCTTATCTACTGCGCCCAGAGTATTCACAAAATGCCTGGCACCAGTAATTGCATACTGCAAAGAGGAATTCAAATATATCCATACCTGGACGACTGCCTCATCCAAGCAGAAAGAAAAGACATTCTCATACAACATCTGGCTTTTGTGAAGCATCTACTACATTGCCTGGGGTACACAGTAAACGAACAGAAATCAAAACTAGTACCCTCACAAAAAATGACATTCCTGGGTGCCAGCTTGGACACAACGGCCCAGAAGGCTTATCTTACACCAGACAAGCAATTACAACTGACTCAATATTTCAAGACAATGACAACAAAGACCCAATTAACTGCAAGAAAAATTCTGCAGGCTCTGGGTTTCATGGCATCTTGCATTCTGATAATACCATCTGCAAAAATACATATGAGGAAATTACAATGGTACCTAAAAAGCGTATGGTCTCAACACAGCCACAGCTTGGACACAGTGATATCTCTCATTCCCTGCCTTCAACAGGAATTTCTCTGGTGGGCACAGGCATGTCACCTCAACAAGGGTCAGCCTTTCACCTTGCCCCCACCCAGGCAAACTATCACAACAGATGCTTCAGACTACGCCTGGGGGGCTCACATGGCAGGGAAATGCATTCAAGGCCTATGGACTGCAGAACAAAGAAAACTGCACATAAACCAAAAAGAGATGCTTGCTGTACAGAAAGCTCTGACAGCCTTCAAGGATCTACTACAGCCTGGACAACTGGCAATAAAGACGGACAACACCACAGTAATGTGGTACATAAACAAACAAGGGGGCACACATTCCTACCCTCTTTGCAGGCAAGCAATAATCTTATGGAACACAGCTCTGACCTACCAAGTTCAGTTACAAGCTCACTTCCTGCCAGGACAGAAAAACACATTGGCAGACGACCGAAGCAGAAACATCAAAGATCCCCACGAGTGGAAGCTAGACCCACAAATATTTGCAATGATAACTCAGATTGGGCCTACCAAATATAGACCTGTTTGCCAGTCCTCAAAACTACCAGCTGACAAAATTCTGTACAAGGACATTCCACCAACAAGCATGGAAAGTGGATGCTCTCTCCTTCAGTTGGAAGAACCTGACAGCATATGCTTTCCTCCATTACCTCTTCTCACAAAGGTCCTTTTGAAGGTCTGAAAGGAGAAACCTGAATCATTCTCATAGCCCCAGACTGGCCACGCCAGCACTGGTACCCACTACTGAAGAATATGGCTCACAGCCCACCATGGATATTGCCTCAGATACCTCATTTGCTAACACAGCAAGACAAGCAGATTCTACATAGCCAGATCAAAACCTTAAACCTGGCGGCATGGCAAATCAATTAAGTAGCCAACCAGCTCCTCTTTCTCAAGCAGTACTGGATGTTATCCTAGAAGCCAGGAGGCCAAGTACCAGGAAGGCTTACTCGGACAAATGGAAAAGGTTTTCTGCTTTGAACCAAGCTAAAGGCCTAGATACAACTCAGCCTCATATGCCTCACATTGTACAGTATTTAGCTGAGATGTTGCATAAAAGACTTTCCTTCTCCTCAATTAAAATCCATGCTTCAGCTATTTCAGCTCACTACGACACAAATCCACCTTTATTTTCAAATCCACTCCTAAGGCAGTTCCTCAGAGGGGCAAAAAACATTAGACCACCAAGAAGAGCTCCTACGCCTACATGGGACCTAAACTTTGTTCTGGAAAAGCTAACATTGCTTCCCTTTGAACCAGCTTTTTCTGCAGACCTTCAGTTCCTATCTTGGAAGACTGCTTTGCTCCTGACAATAACTTCTGCTAGGAGAGTTTCAGAATTACAGGCACTTATGGCAGTGGAACCTTTCCTCATTTTTCATCACGACAGAGAGTCTCTCTTCAAACTAATACTTCCTTCATGCCTAAGGTGGTTTCCAGTGCAGCTTTAAATCAAACCATCCATCTACCCACCTTCTTCCCCAATCCACAGAACAAAGGTGAGAGACTCCTACATTCCTTGGACATTCACAGGCAGCTTCGATATTACTTACATAAGACTAAGGCTTTCAGAAAAACTGACCAGCTCTTTGTTTCCTATGCTACAGCTTCTCAATGGAAGGCCATTTCCAAACAAACCATTTCTAAATGGATAGGCCATTGCATACGATTCTGCTATACCCATCATGGGAAACCAGTTCCTCCTACCATTAAGTCCCATCCTACCAGGGCAACAGCTACCTCTACAGCCTTTCTCAGGGGGGTTCCTACCAAGGAAATTTTAGAAGCTGCTACTTGGAGTTCTGTACACACCTTCACCAAACACTGTCACTTGCCTCTTTATTCTAAGTCCAGGGCAGGCTTCGCCACTGCAGTCCTGCAGGGGCTCATTGCCTCCCTAACCTTCTATAATGCCTCCACCCTACCTTAGCTTTGGGACTCAACCCAAGTGTGATGACTGCAGCAGGGTAACACGATGAACATAGTACAGTTTTGTACCTACCATAAATGTAGATGTTTGAGTGTTCACCCTGCTGCAGTCCAGGTTACCCTCCCTCCAACCCCTCTGATTTACTGGCTAAACCTCTGCTATGTCTTACTGATGTATTTGCTTATAGCTGAAGGTTTTTTTTGTGTCTGTTCACTGTTCTCACTTTTTGGTACTGATTTGGATCACCTTTTTGGGGCACCTGATATCTGGGGCAAGAAAAACTGAAGAAAATGGCGTCGGTTGCAATATATGTACCCCTGGCGCACTGACGTCAGGGATGACAGCAACCGACGTCGGACCAAGACTTTGAAAATCCGGCCGACTGCAGGACCGCCTGACGACAGGATAACCCAAGTGTGATGACTGCAGCAGGGTGAACACTCGAACATCTACATTTATGGTAGGTACAAAACTGTACTTTCTGCACCAGGGAGCATCACTGCAGGGCTTGGAAAGTGGATGCCCTTTCCTTCCCTGGGTCATTCTGTCTGTCTACACCTTTCCTCCACTATCTCTCATCACCAGGGTACTGCTCAAAATAAGGGAGGAAAAACCAAGGACAATTCTTATTACTCCAGACTGGTATCACCAGCACTGGTACCCACTGCTACGCAGCCTGTCCCATCTGCCACTATGGCATTTCGCTCAGACCCCATCCTTCCTGACCCAGAGGGAAGGAGAATTCATTCACGCCTGGCTTATTCCCTAACCACTGATCAATCTGCCAACGTCTGTAAACAGGTTTTAGATGTTATACGGGAGGCCAGACGCCCTAGCACTAAAAGTCAATGAAAAAATTTCTGCACCTGGATTCAGGCTAAGAGAGCTGATACGGCACAGCCCTCCCTCTCCTGGATTACTTAGCTGGCCTGCTACACAGTGGTCTCTCCTTTTCCTCTATTAAAATTCATGCCTCTGCTGTCTCTGCTCATTTCCCCGCTGAGCAGCCCCTTTTATCACACCCTCTGATCAAACAATTCCTAAGAGGGGCTAGCAACTTAAGGTCACCCAGAAGAGCACATAACCCAGTCTGGGACCTTATCTTTGTGTTGGAAAAGTTAACCCTGCCCCCTTTTGAACCAGCATCTTCAGCAGAGTTAAAATTTCTCTGCTGGAAGACTGCCTTACTTCTAATAAGGGTGGTCAGGAATCACTCTACCAGAGCAGCCTCCACCTCTGCAGCTTTCTTTAGAGGAGTCCCCACCAGGAACATCCTGGAGGCTGCCACCTGGACATCTGCTCACACTTTCACTAAACATTACCACCTGCCTATCTTCAAGTCCAGGGCAGGCTTTGCCACTGCAGTCTTGCAGGGCATCATAGCCAGCACCTAGTTTCCTTGACTATCTCCACCCTTTTCCTCAGCTTTGGGAATCAACCCAAATGTGATGACTGCAACAGTGAAACACGAAGAACATAGTACAGTTGTGTACACTTGACCATAAATGTAGATTTTCAAGTGTATTCACTGTTGCAGTCTTGGTTTCCCTCCCTCCACCCCCCTCTTTTCTCTCTCCTTACAAGGGACATTTTGGTATTTACTTTCTACTGGTGGGGTTCTTCTACCATAACCTGGCTCCCACTTGGCTCCTGACAGGGCAAGAAAAACTGATGTAATGGTGTCGGCTGCCTTACTTTATATTACGGGTGACCTGACGTTAGTCCTGAAGCGACAACAACCGACGCAGAAATACTAAGCTTCTGGTATTTGGGCCGGCCAAGGGCTACCCTGGCAGGAATAATCCAAAAGTGATGACTGCAAGAGTGAATACACTCTAACATCTATATTTATGGTAAGTGTACACAACAGTACTTTCTTTAAATTGCCTGAAAAACTCTGGCCTTTGGTGGGCTAGTAAGCCACCTATAATGAATTTGTCTTTTTCTCACTTAGTCTTCAGGCCCATCACAAGTGTGAAAATGATGAAGTGGGTACTGGATACTGAAAGAATGAAAAAAGGCTTATCTTTCTTCCATAGGTTCATAGGAGGCTACTAGGCTAGTGGCCCTACAGCCTTTACAAACCTAACCATGTTAATCCCCAATATCCACATTTGTTCTTTTTGGGTAGTTCGCAGAACGAATTTATGAACAGAGTGAGTCTGTGATCCACACCAGTTACCCCTATTCATGAGGGACATGGGTGCCACCCCAGGGGAGAATTTGCAGTCTCCCATCCAATTACCTAGGTTGTGTTTGAATAGGGTCAGTAAGGAGCTCTCTTTTACATGAATAGAAAGTCTATTCCAGCGAAGCATCAGTCTCTGGGAGATGTATTTGTCTCTCCAGCATGTTCTGTTAATGTCACGAGCTGGGCTGAGATCCTTAGAGCAAGTGACTCTTATGCCATTTGACTTGTGGATGTGCAACATTTCCATTAGGGCAGGGTTGGAGATTCCTCTATAGGCCAGGCACAAGTCACCTGTCAGCAGCCTTTAAGATAGAGAATAAAGTGACAGGGCTTTCAGCCTGTCTACGTAGATGTTCTTCGTGTTTCACTGTTGCAGTCATTACATTTGGGTTATCTGCTTGCAGTTAGCCCTCAGTCGGCCTGATTAACAAAGTCTTGGGTCCTGCGTCGGTTGCTGTCTCTTCTTCCGTGACGTCAGGGGTATAAAACATGCAGTCGACGTCATTAGATCAGTCTTTCTTGACGTGCGGTGCCTGAAGCAGAAGCAGTTTGCAAGTGCCGGTTGGCAGACACCTGAAATTTTCGTTTTCGAGTTTCAGAACCAAAGTCTTCAACTAAAAGCTAAGTACCCCACTGGGGAAATTTTTTCTTGCTCTAAACCGATGTCAGTAAAAGTAAATAATTGCATTTCTTGTGGAAAGCAAATACCTCATAAAGATTTTCATTGTTGT
>NC_056745.1:1565071205-1565144755 GCF_019279795.1 Protopterus annectens | reverse complement strand
TGACTGTCGGGTTTTTGAACTTTCGGTAATGTGCTTTGTCGGTGATATCGTGTCGACATAGTGGATGTCGATCTTATGGCATGTCGATGTAGTCATATAGACTTATATATATATATATATATATATATATATATATGCACATACATACACACACGTACATTTAAACACTTTGTACTACCCCACTGTAGTGCGATCTTGGAGTTGGTATATTTAATTTGGGGAGGTGCAGGGGGGCTTGCCCCCCCCCTGCAGAAACGTAGTACAAAGTGTGTTTACTACATGGTGGTGTTTCAGGTGGAGGGGATGTCATTTACATGTGGTTTGCAGGTTTTGAAGTTATGATACAAAGTTTCAATGTTATGAAATTCGATGTTATGAGTTAGACGTTATGGGTTTTAGATGTTAGTCTCAATGTTCTGAGCTTAGATGTTATGACCATTCAATGTTTTGAAGGGGATCTATATATATATATATATATATATATATATATATATATATATATATATATATACATACATATATATATATATATATATCCAAGTTAATTCACTATGCAGAGTATGTACATTTTAAATGTTTTTTCAAGAAAAGAAACCGATACAAATTGCACACCATGGAAATAATAAAACAGCGCAAAAAAAAGTGCAAGCACATAATATTTTAAACATTAAATTCTAAAAGTAAGGGAAGCAGGTTTTAGAGACACGGTACTGGTACAAGTATTACAGTTAAAAAGTCGATTTAGTAAGGGAAAAAGATTCTGCTAACCAAGGATGAGATGACAGTTTAGGAATAATAAAATAATGTAAGACTGAGTGTGACAGCTTGTTAATGTCTACGAAGAAGGTAATAAAAATGGAATCTTGGGCATAACATTATCTTCTAAACATTCAGGCTTTTTCTCCCTTGAGCAAGGGCGTATCCCAAAGTTTACTACGTACATCCTTTAGTTTTGCACTGAAGGAGTTGCTTGCTTCATAAAGCTATTAGATGGAGGTGGGTTATAAATATGTGGACCCTCACTGTTTGTTTAATTATCACCATTATCTTGTTTGCCCATCTCTAAAGAAGCTCAGGATTCATAAAATTACTATACAGTCTGCATACCTCCATACCGCTCAACCTCTTAGCTTAAGAAATCTGGAAAAAGCTAACAATAATGGGAGACAAAGACCCAAAGCGTTTTAAACACTGCTCTTAAGACAGTCAACAGAACAACAGGTTTTGAGTTGGCATGCATTTTCTGAAGGATATGAAGTTACAGTCAAATGTCTGTCCTTATTTAGTGACTTCAGTCCTTGACGATTTGCCAGAAAATCATACATTTTATGAGAAAAGGGCCAAAACTATGAGGCAAAAATTTGAAGAGATGCGAGGTACAATAGCCTGTAAAGCTAGAACACATACCTTAAAGGAACTGAGATGAGAAGCTTCTCCGGCACTGCAGTGAAAGTGAACTTCCCAATCATCTAGAGAATTGCTCACTCTAACAGACTTGGACAAGGATGGACCAAACAGGATCCCACCAATTCAAGAACAGCAGCACATCAAACTAGTGAGAGACATGAAAACAAAATGACAAGGACAGGAGAGAAAAAAATGAAGACTCTAACCAATAGTAACAAGTTACTGCAATGAAGGACCAACATATAAAGCCCACTCATGGTAATTCTGAAAAATGTCATATTGTACTATCCAAAAGATGCATAAAATAATGCATGCCTAAACTAGTCTCTGCACCTCCACCCAGAATGCTCCATCTCTGAGCTCCTGCAGCTTCAGTTGAAGACAAATGTGTGGCTCTACACAGTCTAGAATCATTCCTATAAAGGGAATGAACTGCACATGAAGCAAAGCAAGCTTCTTTCACCTAACAATGAGTAGAATCCCTAGTGACAGCAGTTAAGGGAAAGTCTAGACCAACTAGGATTCATGGGAAGGGAGCCCAGCAAGTAGTCATGCCTGTAAAGGCAGCAGGGAATCCTGGGTAGAGAAATTTGTATAGTGCTAGACTGCTGCAATGTGCCCACAAGCATGGCTGGCAACTTGGCAAGTATCATGGACATATACTCAAAATGCTGTCCATTTAGTGCAAAGACAGACATCTCATATGTAGTGCCAAATATTAGCGTGCCAACAGGCACCAAATTTTATCCAAGTTATGCAAATGTCATGAGGGAACAATGCCACTAGGACTTGCAAGAAGGCCAAGTTAAATTTCACATATCGGAGGTGAAAGATAAAATCACTCATTTCCCGGTGACTAGAAACAAGCAGTACAAGAATTGTTCCTCCTGCTGTCCCTCTGAAACATTTTGAAGGGACTTTGTCAAAGTGAGACTTTGAGCCAGAAGGTCCTCCGATTCAAATAATCAGCAAAATGTTCTCATGTACGACAGCATCCCAAATAACTCCAAAATGTGAAACATTTCTGCAAAACACCCACATGTCCAATATGACAGCAAATCCAAAGAACCACCATCCCACCACTGCTGCACTCTGAATGGAGTAGTAAGGACAGTTAAGGATTCAGTCAGATCGAAGCTCTTGTGGAGAACTTAGACATAAGACCAGGCATGGCATCTTGCTTCACTACTCAAAAGGCTAAAAGTACTTGGAGGAGGAAGAGCAATTCTACATGCCCTTTAGGAAAATGTTTTGCCTATCTACTGCTCAACAAAGAAAGCCTCATTAGTACTGCTTACAAGGCTATGAATACATTATAGTCAACTAAGGAACAATGATCCAAGTGATTTTACATCCTGGATCCACTTCAGTCTGGCTTTGTAAAAGTCATATCATTGCTGCTCAAACCAATTAATTTTTTTCAGAGAGTTACTGAGACCACTGATAAGGGGCACTCAAGTCCATGATACCTACCTGAACCTTGCCAAGACCTTCAAGACTATCCCCATGATAGGAATATTGACAAACAACTCAAAACTACACCATATATAGTTCACTGGCTAGTAACTGGCTTTCTGACAGATCCCATGTCATTAAAATTAAGGGGGGGGGGTTACTCTAGATAGAAAAACGTCACCAGCAGTGTACTACTGGGCTCTGTAATGTTTCTCTCCACTTTGGTATGTACTTCTCTGGTATGAAAGCCAATATCAATGAACTATGGCTGATCAGCTTTGCTGATGATTACAAAGCGGGATTAGTTATAAACTCCCATTCTGATAGTCAAATTATCCTGCATCGGCTAGACCAAACAAACTCTTGGTGTGTTGATCAAGGGCCTAGCCATAACGTCAAGAAATGCAGCAGAGGTTCTTTTGGTGAATCCACCCTTTCTGCTTACCACCTAGATAACATGCCACTTAAATCTAACGGTCATCAGAAACTTGGGTAACTGTTTATAACAAATACTCCACAGACCATTGTTATCTCTGTGGTGGTAAGAAATCTTTCTACCTTGCACAGGTTATCCCTTTGTGGTATCTTCAAGGGCCAAATTTATTACAGTCCTAATTTATTCTTCCCTTATTAGGCCCATTATTGAATACAAATGCCCCTTTGGCATATATCTCACTAAGCAAGTAAACCAACAAGACAGACTTGGGTGTTCCTTTGAGATCATCTCAGGTTTCAGTACCTGTAGCTACTCTGATAGGAGTCTACTACACTGACTAGATGGACTACACTGACTAGATGGACATGATTTTAGTCTAAGTGGTGAGCTCTGCTTGGCCTTCGATGCTATTAATGACCAGCTCTCACTGAACTCCTCTACCTGCATCAAACCAATGGAAAAGCAAAAGTATGCTTGAAGCACCCAAACCTATACCATCATATCAACACCACCAAATGGCATGACAGGTGCCTAACCCAACACATTCTCCCACTGGTGAAACAGACTGGCTGTCCTTAATATGAAGCAGAAAATTTCCCAAGTAACCTTTAAACCAATGTGGATGGCTGGATGTGTGATCACAAATTTTCACCTGGGACACGTAGGGAAAAATCCATCTAGAATGACAGTACTAGTGTCTCAAGTCTGAGCTTTTCAATGGTCTTCTTGGCCAGGAGCTTAGTAAAAACCTACAAACCCTTAAAAGAATCATCTAGATGGTCCAACACATCTCCTTGTGGACCAAGAAAAGGTTGTAAAAGCATTGGCCAGGACTGCAGCTGCTGGCTCAATATCGAAATATAAGTAGGAGCAAGGAAGCAGTCAAGTCTTCTTGACAGTCTTCTTTTATGCATCAGTCACTCTGGACAATTTTTCCAAGGCCTGCTCTAAGAAAACTGGCTCGAGAAGCATGGACAAGTTAACTATGTCAGAACTCAGAGGACAGACTAGCACAAGAGCAAATCATTTTTCCATTATCTATCCAAAGCCTCTGAATACTTGCCCATAGAAAGAGTGCTTAATTGCAGAGATTTCTGATACTTGTGCTAGACTTCACACCACACTGTCTAATGTCAAGCAAAGTAATACTTTTGTAAAAGCTTTACTGATCAAACCTGCGCATGCTATCAGTTTACATTACCGATCAAGTTCTGCTACTTTGCTCAGCTGAAGGTCCTATGCAGTTTTGGTCCCTCTACACTTTTCTTCTTAAACTGATCTTTAAATAAAATTGCACATTTTGGAATGTACCTTACAAAGCAACATGACCAACTTGAAAGACCCTGAAAGGCTCTGACCAAGAGCATTTCTGAACTACACAATCTAAGCTACCCCAAAAGACCAAAAACTCTACCCCACTCTTACCTACAAACTTGTGAGGAAGTGATCCTATTCAGTCCACTTACTTCACCTTTGCAAGACAGCAGCATAATACTTCTGTCAAAGAATCTCCACTTTAAGCTCACTACCACATGATAGTGTCACAAATTTGTAACAAAGCACATGCCTGCTTTGACGTAAAATTCCTCTACACATTAAAGTGACACTAGCTACTTTCAAAAGAACATCTGACGATTCGATAGGAGACCACAAACTCATGACTGGGGTATTTGGAAATAATCTTACCGGGATAACCAATACACTCCCCACTACCACCTTGTTGCACCATGTCCGCTTGTGGTGCTACAATTTCAATAAGTTCAAGTTTCACCCATATAGGTTGATAAAGTAGGCCATGATGAATTGATTTTCCAACAGTTCAAGTACAGCCAAGACTTATTGCTAAACCAGGCACTGGGAACAATATTTAAGGATATCCCCCCTCCCCAAATCCCAACACTCGAAAAGCAAAAAAGGCACATTCTGGCAAGCACTAAGGCTACATGGTGTAGCTCTGAAATCTGAAGCCTTCAATCTTGAGAGGAAGATCCAGCCTGCGTAGCTTCTAAATGACATACGATGAAAGCAAACACTGTAGTGAGGCACAGATAAAACTTCAAGGTCTTATGGGATTTCCAGAAATACAAAACAGATCCGTAGGGCCTGATTATGTCCACCTGTGGAGCAAATAGGAACCATTCAGGTATAAGATTGATTACAATTTTTCATCAATCATGCTCCTTTATCCACACCTTCAGCAGAGAGAAAACCTGTAAGAGGAAAAATCCTAAAAACAATTTCACTAACTCCTACTCAGAAGTAAAGACAGAACACACAAGATACTTTAACTTATGATCTATGAGGTACGGCCCTCCTCTGTGGATCTTTGAAAAGCATATTTTCCTCCTTCCTCTCTTAGTTCTGCTATTTTTCCCTTTTAATGCCACAGTCAGTGGGCACATGATCTCTCTTCAGTACACACCAAAATGCTGCACCTCCACATTAGCACATTTTGCTTGTTCACCCCCAAAACCAACTCCACGAGCATATTCTTGCAGATGAAGATAAAACAAAGGGGACATCTTACTGCACAGGGATGGAGACTTGCCCAAATTATACGGAACTCCCAAAAGCAGTAAATACATGGACATGATGTCCTAGATCCAAGACAATGCAAGGAAGGTTGCATCTGATAAGGTTCCCCCAACAAAAGTAAATCTGCAACTAGAAAAAATCTCAAACAGTTCAAAACACCTGGGGAAGCAAGAAGTGGCATCTGACAGCATTTTCTTGCTGGTGATTTGCTGTCCAATAGCAAAACAATGCAGATGAAAATCCAGTTGCCAACTGTGTTCTTGGCACGTCAACTTTTGGCACTAAAATTACAGCTGAGAAAAGGTGAACATGTTTCATCGCTACTGACACCCATCAGCTTTTGTATCCTGTTTACCAACGACAATCTTCATTAATGAAACATATTTCAGTTATCAGTGTTCTGTGTTGTATTACTGTCTGCTAATGACTCCACTCATGAAATATTAGACCTCTAAACAGACATATGATGCATTTCTACTTTTCGCATACAGTTTGTGACATACATGCATATCTATTTTAGATCCTGTACAGCACAGAAAAGAAAAAGGGCTCTGCACATTCCTAATCAACAACACAGAAGAAAAAGAGCTCTGCACATTCCTAATCAACAAAGACACTCCAAACCAACCCATATGTCAGTAGAACACAGCACAAACAGCTATTCCCTCTTACTTGCTCACAGGTGCTTCAGAGAGAACATGAAACAGAAAGACCCTTTCTCTTCTAGTTTCTAGAACTGCAAAGAAAATGAGATGGAAGGCCTGAATCAAGGCAAGCTTGCTAAACACTTTCAAAGGAAACCCAATCCTTAAAACCAAACATGACAGCTTAAAATTTTACCAGAAGTGACGACCAGCAAGAAAAATGCAGTATGAGAAAACAATTCCACCAACTACAAAGTTCAAACTGGGTAGGCAAGCCAGTCAAATACGAAATTTAAACCCCAAGGTAGTGAAGAGTTCAAAGGTGGATAGTAGTGTAGAGGTCCCTTATACATCTACATGCACCACACCAGCTCACATTTAGATTCCCTAACAATGACTTGCAGAAACATCAATGCACATGGCATCGAATTCTGCAAGTCCAAACCACTATCTGCTGGGGATAAAATGACTGACACTACATCAATCTCAAGAGAAGCACACACACTCTCCTTTTCAAAGTGGTCAACTAAAAAAAAAAAAAGCGTTACCTACAAGGAAAGGGTTTTTTATAAGGTAATGTGTAGGGCTGCAGTTAGGGGCAGTGGCAAAGTAGGACACCAACAGTAAAGTAAGTCTTCATGAAAAATAAGCACTGTCCATAAAAGAAAAATAAACCACGTCACCATGGACAGAGATGCCAGCAACCCTTAAACACTGTAAATATATGGAATGCCCAAAGCTGTTGCCGAGCACCCATAATTATGAAGAATGGGCAAACTTGGCGTTGGTGTCTTTTGCAGCCCTCAAACCCAACACTACTACAGGGGAAGAGTTCCATTCCAGGAAAACGAAAGATGACTTCATGAGGAACCTACTTGGCAAGCAGAATTTTTCTGGCTCTTGTCTGTCCTTAAATCTTTTTGATTACTGGGGTAAAAGAAGACTGGAGTCTTTTGGTCTGTCCACTTGCAAATCTGGAATCATCTCTACCATTTTCTTAGTTTCCTGAAGATTTTCTACATCTTGCAAGTTACATCACTGAAGAAGGAGGAAAAACTGCACTTTAACACGTTAAAGCCCTAAAACCCACAAGGAATGGGCAGTGAAAAAGGCTGGCTTGTTTACTATAGAAAAACTCATCTGTTGGAAGCTTCATTGTCAGATAAATAAAATCATTCTGAAGAATAACTGTGAAACAGGTAAGAGAAAATCTTAATACCAGGCTCAGTCCTTCTTGGAAGGGAAAGCATTGGAGAAAAACATACATTTATTTAGGGGTGCAATAGGAGGCAATGGAGAGAGGAAAAAAAAAACGCTGTGTTGCTCATCATGACACTTGGTGTGGAACACCCCTAAGTACTGAATGCTGTTGTAAGAATGTTTTCGATTAAGATCAAATAACCATAAATAAATGCACATTTCAAAACAGCTACAAAAGATGCTGAACTCCTCTACAAGTGGCATGTTTCCCACAAACACATTAATCACTACTAACACAGCTGGTATATGCTTTTTGTTCTCCCTCTGCATGGGAGGGTCCCAAAAGTCTTGCACCTGAAAGCTGTGGCTAGGAAATGAAGCACTTTCAGTCTTTATTGGGAGAGAAACCACACTGTAAAACCGTTAGACTAAAACTCACAACAGAATTTGCAGCACTTTGCCCAAACAGTTTTGTAAGAGCAATACAGAAATGGTCAATGTACATTTTGCAACAAATAACTGTACATTACACAATATAGAATAATGGAATGAAGTACTGAGATATGGTCTTTGAAAAAAAAAAAAAAAAAGACACTGTTGGGGGCAATCATATTAAACTAGGTAAAAGCCAAGGAAGCCATGGGTAATAAAAGATTTGAAGCTTGAATCTGTACTGTAAATATTTTCAAGACATTAAGGCTGAAAAACTACTATAGCAATAACCCATGCCTGGGTGTGGGTAATGCTAAATTTACCCACGGTTGGCGTGGTTTGGTCCCGAGGGCGAAGCCAACCGTGGGTAAATTTAGCATTACCCACACCCAGGCATGGGTTATTGCTATTATACCATGACATTATTTAAGAAAAGAAACTATTACTTTTCTTAAATAATGGCATAGTATAATGCCTGTTTACTGCCCTTCCGCAGATGTCTGGCATCCGCGGCAGTTCTGATGTACTGGCGCTACCGCGCAGTACATCAGAACTGTGCAAACGGAGAAAGCAAGATCTCAGTTGCTTTTTAGTGTCTCGCCATGTTAAACTCATTTAACATAGCGAGACACAAAAAGCAACAGAGATCTTGCTTTCTCCGTTGCTTTTTAAAACACTGTCTCGCTATGTTAAATGGGTTTAACATATGAGACAGTTTTTAAAATAAGCAACGGACATCTCCGCTGCTTATTTTAAATGTCTCGCCATGTTAAACCCATTTAACATAGCGAGACAGTGTTTTAAAACGAAGTTATACTAATGGAAAAAAGTCCGGGCGACCGGACCTTTTTCCATTAGTATAACTCTATTTACAACGGGCACGCTGGCCAATCAGCGTGCACGTTTTGGGGGGGGTCATGGTATAATAAAGAATAAAGACCAAGACAGTACTGACATGCAGCAGCTCCTTAAAGTAAATTCATTACTTGTGTTAGCAGAGCACTCCAAGTTATTTTTGCACATGAACAAGGGTGATGAGTGGTGAAACACAAATACAAGGTATGAAACACTGAAAAGAGGCATGCAATACCAAGCTTTTCAAGTACTAGGAGGATGTCTTTGCATGCTGAACTAATGTCACAGCAGGCTGCTCACAAGCAAGGGTTATTTATGAGATTAAAGTTCATTTTTCAGTCCTATGACTTTGTTAATATATGTTTGTTCATAGGTTCATAGGTTCATAGGTTCATACGTTCATAGGTTCATACTAGGCTACCTGCCCAAGGGCATTTATAAGCCTAGCCCATAGTTATGTGGCTTTCGCCACCCCTTTAGTTTGAATAAAAACTATGCCTATCATTTTGCTGTGCCTCTGTCAAGCAGTGACACTGAAGTAATCCCTGGGGTATATCTGCAATCTCCCATCCATTGGTCAAGATTTCTCTTGAACAAGGCCAGAGAGGTGCTCTGCCTCACATGTACCGGGATTTTGTTCCACAGCATAGGGAGTCTCTGGGTGATGAATCTGTCCCTCCAGCACGTTCTATTTATAACCGTGTCAAGGTTTAAGTCTCCCGCCCTTGTGGTTCTGAGGGATCTAGATTTTTTGAGGTGAAGCATATTCATCAAATCTGGGTTTGACATGGCCTTATATGTCAGGCACAGGTCACCTCTGAGCAAGCGGTATGAGACTGAATAGAGCTGGAGTTCTTTCAGTCGGGCAGCATAAGACATATTTTTGAGACCCTTTATCCTTTTGGTGAGGAACTTTTGGGGCCTTTCAAGCTGCAGCAGGTGTCTGGTCAGATACATTCGAACGGGCATTGTACTCAATCATAGGTCTAATAAGTGATGAGTACAGGGGACGATGACCTCCCTTGATCTAGATGTGAATCCCTTCATGATCAGGTGGGTGATATAGAAGGTTTTCCTAACTACTTTAGCAACATGAGTGTCAAACGAAGGCTACTGTCAACCTGGGTCCCCAGATCTCTGATGACTTTTCTGTGCTCAGTGGAGTGCCACCTATATGGTAGCTAGGTAACCTTGTTTTTCCAAGGGTATGACTATGCATTTTTGGCGTTTAACTTCAGGCCATGGCTCTGGCACCAGTTATCCGCTTCTGTGAGGCCCTTCTGGAGGATATCTGTGTCAGATGTGTTTTCGACTATGGCCCAGTTTGCAGTCATCTGCAAACTTTGTCAGCCATAACCCTCCTGTGTTTACTTGTACTTCAGAAAAGTAGATGCCGAACAAGAGTGGACCCAGGACTGAGCCCTGTGGGACACCACTTGTGACAGGCTTTGAGTCTGACATGGCTCCAGCAACTCTGACCCTGTGGGTTCTGTCACTTAGCCAGTTTGCAACCCATCTTGTGATGTATGGGTTTACATTCAAGCTGATGAGTTTTTCGATGATACCTGAGTGGGGTATTGTGTCGAAGGCCTTTGCCAGGTCGAGGTAGGCTGTTGTATGGGGAGTGGGTAGAATCCTACTAGCAGAGCAGAACACAAGTTTTACCCGGCTCTGGCTAAAATGTCTATTGTGTGGTTGAAGCTTCAGTCTGTCAACTTTTCATCCAAACCACTTTCTACAGACTCCAAGAATCGTAGGTGGTGCAGCAGCAATCATATCTGAATTGTTTTGCTGGATATTTTATATTAATATCTACAAGTACCTTTGAGAGTTGTGATGTAGATGGACAGCCAAACCCCCAACAGCAGACGGATATGAACTTCAAGATCAATTACGTTATGAAGGCAACTGTGGAAATAAACACGAACTTGCAACCCACCAGCAAGTTACTGAAACTTCTGAAGCCCAGTCAGTTTTCCTGGGATTGACATTTAACACAGCCTACAAAAGGCCAGCAGGGCATATCCAAACTAGTGTCACTATAAAAACTATCTCTAAGGCTGCTGCCAAGCCATAGGACACAAAAAATACATCACTGTAGGACTAAAAAGAAAACGTAGACAGACTGAATATCTGCAAACCCATCACAGTGAGTGACAGGCACAGGCTATTTCAAGATTTTGCCCAGCAACTGCCCAGTGGAAATGTCCATTTGCCAGTAAAAGCATTATGCTGCAAAAATAAGCTCTCTATAATAATGAATTTCTCAGCACACCTGCAGATGAAATGGAAGGGTCAATTTCACCCCTTTCTGGGCCCAGATGCAGCACTTTTGTTTCTCAGGAAGAATATGATCACGAAGACAATACATGACAGAGCCAACACAGCAAAGATGAGCAAAAGCCTTACAGCCACCATCAAAGATCAGCAAAAGCCTCCTAATAAGAGAAAGCCTGTGGAGAGGTCTAAAAAGATTACCAGAGTGGGCAATTAATAGCTGTGCTAACTTCAAGCTGTTTTGCACATCTAAACAACACAGCAATGGCCAATAATTCAGAAAAGGTCACTCTGAAGACTGCCCAGGAAAACTCTAACCAAAAAGGTTTTTAGTATGACCATCTTTCAAAGCATCACTATGAATCCGTAGGTGGGGAACAGTGACAAAGGGACACAGATATCCATAAAAAATACATTTCCAGCCACTTGAAATTTAAACAGAAGTACATAGGGGAATCTAAAAGCATACATAATGCTGACAGACTGGGTAAAATAAAGTAGGGCAGCGACTTGGCAACCATGCAGTGTGTGTGACTTACTTTGAGCCACTACTCTGTGACAGGGAAAGGGAAGTTAGGTAGTAACACCAATGTCTGGGTCAAATGTTTTGCTGAGAACTGTCCAGAATCTCAAATGAACTTGATTTCTGTTATGATTACCTGAATCCCATTCAATACTAAAGACTTAAAAACCATCTGATAAAGAGGGGAATAATTAAGAAAATGCTGTTTAAAACACATTTGTGATGTGGCCTACATAAAAATGTGAAATGGGTAGAAAGCTTATCAGAGTTGAAGCATTTTTCGGATAAAGGCAGGATTCTTACTTTGCTGATCCAAGGCATCTGCAGCCATTTGTGTCTGTGTGCCCTTAAAATGAAAACTACTTTCAGAGCTGATAAAGAAAGGGAATGGGAGTTATCAGAATTCACCATTTAAAAGGACCCTTACTGGTATGCTGTATATAGGTTCATAGGTAGGTACTAGGCTATCTGCCAGAAGGCATTTATAAGCTTAGCCAGAGTGTGCCAGCTTTCGCCGCCCCATTGATTAACTGAGCCTCTGTCAAGAACAGCCAATGAAGTGATACCAGGGGTGTATTTTCTGTTACCCATCCACTCATCAAGGTTTCTCTTGAAGAGCGTTAGTGAGGGGCTCTGCCTAATGTAGTTAGGGATTTTGTTCCAAAGCATGGGGAGTCTCCGACAGGAATCTATCCCTCCAGCATGTTCTATTTATTGTTGTGGCGAGGTTTAACTCACTAGAGCGAGTGGCTCACAGAGACTTGGATTTTTTTAAGTGGAGCATGTCTATCATTTCGGAGTTGGACATGGCTTTGTAAGTCAGGTAGAAATCACCTCTGAGTAAGCGAAATGCCACTGAGTACAGCCGGAGTTTTTCCAGTCGGGCTGCATAGGACAGATGTTTGCGGCCAGTAATAATCTTGAAGTACTTTTGTGGTTTTTCCAGCTGTTGGAAGTGTCATGTGAGGTACATCCCAAATGGGGCACTGTACTCTATGGCTGGTCTGAGTGATGAGTACAGGGGGCACTATAACCTCTGTTTCTACATGCAAACCCTTTAGTAATTAGAAGGGCTACATAAAAGGATTTCCTAACTACTTTGGCAATACGATTGTCAAAGGTCAGATTACTATCTACCTGGGTCCCCAGATAGTACAGTTTTGTACCTACCATAAATGTAGATGTTCGAGTGCTCATACAGCTGCAGTCATAACAGATGGGTTATCCTGCCGTCAGGCGGGTCCTCGGTCGGCCGAATTCCAAAGTCTAGGTCCGGCGTCGGTTGTCGCGGGGGTATAAAAGAGGCAGCCGACGCCATTTTCTTCAGTTTTTCTTGCCCCAGATGTCAGGTGCCCCCAGAAGGAAGGCAAACATAATGTTATGCAAAGATACAATGTTGATAAATCAAAAACAGTAGTTGCAAGCAAATACACCATAAAAGAATACCCCAAACAGGTTATATGAAAAGTGTTTGTCATAAGGCCTGTCCTAAGAGGGGATGGAGGGAGGGAAACCTGGACTGCAGCTGTATGAGCACTCGAACATCTACATTTATGGTAGGTACAAAACTGTACTATGTTCATCGTGCATACAGCTGCAGTCATAATAGATGGGTAGAATCCCAAAGCTAAGTAAGGGTGGTAGGCACTAAGTGGCACTAGGAGGGGCTAGGATGCCCTGCAGGACTGCTGTGGCAAAGCCCGCTCAAGATTTTGAGTATAGTGGGAGGTGATAGTGCGTGGGGAAAGTGTGCACTGAACTCCAGGTGGCTGCTTCCAAAATGTCCTTGGTAGGGACCCCCCTGAGGAAGGCTGCAGAGGTAGCTGTGGCTCTGGAGTGGGATCTGATGCATGCAGGCACAGTTTTTCCATGAAATGAGTAACAAAAGCGTATGCAGTGGGCTATCCATTTTGAAATTGTCTGTTTGGAAATAGCCTTTCCCTGAGCACCTGCAGCATAGGACACAGAGAGTTGCTCAGCTTTCCTGAATGGCTTTGTTCTGTCCAAATAGTAACAAAGTTGTCTGTGAATGTCCAAAGAATGTAGTAGTCTTTTCCCCTTTGTTTTGTGGATTAGGATAAAAGGTAGGTAAGTGGATAGTCTGATTCAAAGCTACACTGGATACTACCTTTGGCATAAAGGTAGGGTTGGTTCGTAAGGAAACTCTGTCCTGATGGAAAATGATGAATGGTTGCACAGCCATGAGGGCCTGTAGCACCGAAACCCTGCGTGCTGAGGTGATAGACAGAAGAAAGGCTGTTTTCCATGACAAGTACTGTAACTCTGTTGAAGAAGCTGGCTCGAAGGGAAGAAGGGTCAGCTTTTCCAATACGAAGTTGAGGTCCCAAGCAGGGACTGGTGGTTTCCTTGGGGGTTTTATATTCTTTGCCCCTCTGAGGAACTGCCTTAAGAGAGGGTGAGAGAATAAAGGAGGATCTGTGTTGTATTGTGCAAAAATGGCTGAAGTGTGGATCTTGATGGAGAAGCAAAGTCCATTGTTTAACATCTCAGCTAGGTACTGTAAAATTTGAGGTATATTTATTACCCAAGGATTCTGTCCCTTTTCTTGATTCCAGGCACAAAATCGTTTCCATTTGGCGGAGTAGGCCTTTCTAGTAGAAGGTCTTCTGGCCTCCAAGATGACATCCTGCTGCACCTCCTTGGAGAGGAGAAACTGTTGGGAAATCAAGGAATTCTCCATGCAGCTAGATTTAGGGTTTTGAGATGGCTGTGAAGGGTTTTGTAGTTGTGCTGGGACAGCAGAAGAGGGACTAAAGGTAGGATCCATGGTGGGGAATGTGTCAGGCTCTTCAGGAGCTGATACCAGTGTTGTCTTGGCCAGTCTTGAGCAATGAGAATCATTTTCGGCCTCTCTGCTCTGGCTTTTAATAGAACTTTGGGCAGCAGAGGAAGAGGTGGGAAGGCATAGACTGTCAACGTTGCCCAATTGAAGTAAAGTGCGTCCACTTTCCAGGCCTGTGGATGGTAGGTCCTTGAACAAAATTTTTTCAACTGGCAATTTCTGTGGGTAGCAAAGAGATCTATGTCTGGCTGTCCCCATGGCTGAGTTATCTTTGTGAAAACTTGAGGATGCAACTTCCATTCATGTGGATCTGTCATATTTCTGCTTAGGTTGTCTGCCAGTGTGTTTTCCTTCCCTGGCAGGAACTGTGCCTGTAGTTGAATTTGCAGTTCCAGTGCTGTGTTCCATAGGGTCATGGCTTGCCTGCACAGGGGGTATGAATGAGTTCCCCCCTGTTTGTTTATGTACCACATCACTGTGGTGTTGTCTGTCCTTATCAATAGCTGGCCTGGATGCAGTAGGTCTTTGAAGGTCATAATAGCCTTTTGCACGGCTAGAATTTCCTTTTGGTTGATGTGAAGGTGCTTCTCTTTTCGGGTCCATTTTCCCCTGAATGCACTGATCTGTCATGTGTGCTCCCCAGGCGTAGTCTGAGGCGTCTGTAGTGATGATTTGAGTTGCTTGAGGTACACAGAACGGAAGATCTGTGTTTCTTTGGCAAGCTTGAGTCCACCACAAAAATTCCTTTTGAAGGCATGGAATGAGTGGTATAATTGCTTCCAAGCTGTGGCTGTGTTGAGACCATAAGTTTTTCAGGTACCATTGAAGTTTCCTCATATGCAGCTTTGCACATGGGATTAGTAGGATCCAAGATGCCATGAATCCCAGAGCCTGCAGGACTTACCTTGCAGTTAAGCCTGGTGTAAGTTGCCATTTTTTTGAAGTATTGAGACAGTTGCCCTTGCTTGTCTAGCGTGAGGTAGGCCCATTTGGGTGGTTGTATCCAAGCAGGCACCCAGGAAAATTATTTGTTGAGAGGGTATTAGTTTTGATTTCTTTTTGTTGACTGTGTATCCCAGGAAGTTCAACAGTTTTATTACAAACACCAGGTGCTGCAGTAGTATGTCCTTGCTGTCCGCTTGGATCAGGCAGTCGTCCAGATATGGGTAGATTTGTATCCCTTGTAGTCTGCAGAAGGCGATTACTGATGCCAGGCATTTCGTAAACACTCTGGGCGCAGTAGATAAGCCAAAGGGCAATGCAGAGAATTGGTAATGGGTGAACCTGCAAGAAATCTGAGGTATCTTCTGCAATCTTGTCTGATAGGGACATGCAGGTATGCCTCCTTGAGGTCCAATGTTACCAGCCATGACTCCTTGCCCAGCATGGGAAGAAGCTGCTGTAATGTGAGCATCCTGAATTTTGGCACCTGTAGATATGTGTTTAGGATGGATAGGTCTAAGATAGGTCTCCAATCTTCGTCTTTCCTTGGTACCAGGAATAGTCTGGAATAAAACCCTTGACCTTGTTCTTTTGCAGGTACTTCTTGAATTGCTTTCATGTCCATGAGAGCTGAAACTTGTTTTGTGCCTCTGCCCTTTGATGTTGTGGCATGTCTCTCATTTTTGGAAGGGTGTGAAAGTGGAACCTGTAGCCTCTGTCTATAATGTCCAGAATCCATTTGTCTTTTGTAACAACATGCCAATTTTTTGAGAAAGCCAGTTTTCCGCCCAAAGGTGCTGCCATTAAAGCTTTGCTTGGCAGGTGTAGGGGGAAGTCATTGTGTCTGTTTTCTAAAAGACTGTGATCTATCTTCTCCACCTCTTGGGGGTTGGTGCTTGCCACTGTCTGGCTCTGAAAGATCCTTGAGGTTGCCCTCTACCCCTTGGGCACCTGTATCTGCCCCTTTGAGGTCTGTCCGTGGCTGGAAAGGACCAATTTTTTGAAGGCCAGTTTCTGCTGAAACGTGGAGGCTGTACCTGCAGGAAATCTTTCACTGTCTGCATTGATTTCACTTTTTCCTCCATTTTCTTTAGCACCTCCTCAGCTTCAATACCAAACAATACATCTTTTTGAAGAGGTGCATCTAATAATTTAGCTTTGACATGATCTGGTAAGATTTGCTCTTTGAGCCAAGCATGCCTACGTAGAACAGAACCCGTAACAGCAGCTCTACATGAGGCCTCTAAAGCATCAAAACCACACTACAAGGTATGTTTACCCACTTGTTCTGCACCATGCAACAAATCCTGCAACTCTTTTAAATCTGGTTGGTCTGGTTGTGTCATCTTGCTTTTCAGCTGAGATATCAAAAACTGTTGATACTTTAACATATGGAACTGACAGTTTAATGCCCTCATGGTTAAAGTGGCCGAGGTGTACACCTTTTTCCCCCACCTTTCTAAAGCTCTGGAATCTCTCTCTCTGAAGGTAATGTTTTTTTTTAGCAGTAGAGGCCTTAATTCCCTTGGGGCCCTGTGAAATTGTTTCTGGGTCAGCAGTATGGCTTTTATATAGGAACTGGTGAGAATCAGGAACCCGGTAATACCTGTCTGGTTTAACAGGAGCTGGAGGCAAAGAATCTGGATTAAGTCTGGCTTCTGTGTACACATCATCCAATATATCTAAAACAGGAGGGATAGCCAGAGGCCTATGCTGGGGGAGAAGAAGAAATTCCCTGAGCCTTTTCCTGGAGTCTGAGTAATATTGGCCTTCCCAGTGAAAGTGTTCCCTCAGTGTATGCAGGGTTTCCCCAAAAGAGAAGTCCTCAGGAGGGGAGACCGAGAGAATAGACTCCTCTGCATCAGTGTCTTCAACTGGAGAATAGGCATAATCCTGGTCCTCAGACAGTTCTGAGGTAATAGAAGCTTGATCTGAGGAAGGGTAGTCTTCCTCTAGTCTGGGCCTTTTGTCAGAGGGGGGTTGAGACCCCCTGATAAGAGTAATCAAATCCTCAGCCATTTTAAGCATCTGTTTTTTTAGGCATGGTGCCTTGAGAGGGGGTCTGAGGAACCTGTTTTTTGGTTTTCATGGCTGCTTTAGATTTAGTGAAGGCTTTAATAGAGAAGGAGGAAGGCCTGAAGACCCCTTGAGAAATGGCAGGCCTGTCTAAATTCTGAGTTTCCCCGCCAGGAGTGGCGTCTGAGTCTGTAGTAGGAATGGGGGCAGAGGAGCCTGCGACCTCTGGTACTGAAGACACCAGTAATGCATTGTCATAGGTACTCAGGGGCTGCGTAGGCACCTCGCTGAGTACCGGAGAACTAGTAATCGGCCTTAGCATGGTTTCAGTAGGTGGTGCGGACCTCGTATGTCGGTCCTTATCTTTGCATCTTTTGCTCAAAACTGCAGTCGGAGTATCCGACGACATAATATAATTAAATTTTTTGCCAAAAAAGTGAAGGGCGAACTCCGCCCGACGCTTAATAGTGCGCTTATTGAATCTAGCACAAAAACAGCAGGCCGAGACGTCGTGGTCTGGGCCTAAGCAAGGTATACAGAAAGAGTGGAAATCCTTATGCGGTATTTGCTTCCCACATGAAATGCAATTAACTTTGTCTGACATCGGTCTGAGGCAAGAAAAGTTTCCCCAACGGGGTACTTAGCTTTCAAGAAGACTTCGGCTGAAATACTTTCGTAAATCTCAGGAGCTGGCCGACCGGCACTTACGAACTGCTTCTGCTTCGGGCACCGCATGGCAAGAAAGACTGAAGAAAATGGCGTTGGCTGCCTCTTTTATACCCCCGCCGCACTGACGTCAGGGAAGAAGCGACGACAACCGACGCCAGACCTAGACTTTGGAATTCGGCAGACTGAGGACCCGCCTGATGGCAGGATAACCCATCTATTATGACTGCAGCTGTATGCATGATGAACATCTCTTATTACCTCTTCTGTATTAAGGGGGCTGCCACCTATGTGGTAATTCTTGGGTGTTTTGTTTTTCCCATACAGGATGACTATGCATTTTTTGGCATTTAGCTTGAGACCACGACTTTGACACCAGATGTCCGTCTCATTAAGGCCCTTTTGGAGAATGTCCGTGTCAGCCGGAGAGTCAATTAAGGCTCCCAGTTTGCAGTCATTGGCGGACTTGGTTAGCCATAGTCCTCCTGTGTTTGCCTGTACTTCTGAGAAGTATATGCAGAACAGTAGGGGTCCCAGGACTGAGCCTTGTGGGACACCACTTGTGACTGGTTTAGAGTTGGACCTGGAGCCCGCTATTCTTACCACGTGAGGTCTGTCTGTAAGCCAGTTGGCAACCTATCTCGTGATGTAGGGGTTTATGTTCAGGCTGGTGAGTTTTTCTATAATTCCCGAGTGGGGAATGGTGTCAAAAGCCTTGGCAAGGTCAAGGTAGGCTGTGTGAACCACCTTCCCCTCATCTATGGCCTTGGAGACCATCTCGAAGAAGTCAACCAGGTTTAGTAGGCATGATCTGCCCTTAAAGCCAAACTGGGTCGGGTCAAGTGTTTGGAGGTTCCCAATGTCTTTGTTAATGAGTTCCATGATGATGCGCTCCATAGCCTTGCAGACCAGGCTAGTCAGGCTTATGGGGAGATAGTTACCAGGGTCAGTTGCGGCCCCATCCTTTGTGGAGCGGAATAACCATTGCTGTGCGCCATTCTATGGGAACATAGCCTGTGGAGAGGCTGAGGTTGAACAGTGTGTTTAGGTGGGGGGTTAGTTCATTCTGTAGTTCGTGCAAGACGCAGCCCTGGGACACCATCTGGCCCCACTGACGCTGTGCTTTTGGCTTTTAAAAGGGCTGTTTTCACCTGTGCATTTGTGATTCCCAGGACACTACACTTTTCCGGTATTGTTGTGGGCCCTTTTGAGGGTGAGAGGGGGGTGAAGTTTGCACTGAATCTGCCAGGATGTTGGCAATATCAGTAGGTTCAGTATATTTTGTGCTATTTTCCACTAGCTCAGAGCATATATGTCACCCAGCGATATTCCATTCCTGATGGCTGTGGTTTTCAATGTTACATTAGCCTCTGCCTGTGGCAGAATCTACCAGCAGATACTTGCAGACACAGACTGTGCTCAGCTAGGTGAATGACAGCCTAAATCCACGGACAACTGAATACTTTTGCATCTTTCAGAAGCAGAGTAAACACTGCTACACCACGGAAGCCCTCAGCCAGCCAGATGGACTACAGTCCAAATACCAGGGGAAGTTAGTCACTAATACATCTGCAATAGTGGAGTACTCCCCTCCAATCAACTTGCTTGTAACTCAGGTAAACCACTGACCAACGTAAACCTTTTTCAGACTCAGCACAGAAATGTTGCCTGGTTAAATGACTTGTTCAGAATTGTACTTTAATACTTCAGGCTGAGGGAAATAAACGCTTGACTACAGGAAGTAGCCAGTCCAGTGTGTAGCCATACTCCTCGACACTATTACAGAAAATCATGTGCAGGAAAACTGCAATTTAACCAACAAATTGAAGGAAAAAAAACCTTAGTGATTAGACGTCCGTGTTTTGAAACAGACTGACCTAAAAGGAGGAACAAAGACAACAGCACAGGTATTTACTACACCTGGCAACCGGATAAGTAGCAGTGCAAGGTGGCATCAGTTTCTCAAGTCTTTGCAGCAGTCATGGGCCATCATACAAGGAAAAGATGACAGCACTGTATAGCTAAAGGTGGGGAGGTGTATACACTGAATGTGGTTTTTAAATTCTCTTTCAACAGACATACCCTCCAAAATGAAATAACTAAAGTCAATTTCTGGTGCACAGTAAAAAGAGCTCAAACTAAATGCCAAGAAATGCATCTTCCCTTTTGGGAAACAAACATTCTGATTCTTACTGCACTGAAACCCTTTACCACATGAATCAGTGATGAGGGATCTAGACACATTGGGCCAATGACTCCCCCTCCTCCTCTCCTTTTAGAATCAAATAGCATCTGTACTTAGGAAATCCTTCTACATTCTGCAGCTATTTATTTATTGCTTTTGTTTCCCGGGAAAGTCTGACTGGGCACAAGGTCTTCATTTTCAGCAGAGGCTCGGGGAGAAATGCTCCAATTCACAGAAGTAGAAGGCAGTTAAAAAAAAATGTACTTAATAAATGCACATACATACAACTAGGGATGCCAGCTTTCTTTGTAGCTAACACCAGATTAAGGTTATGCCCCTCTCATCACCCACAACTCCAACCATTCCCACCCCCTCTCCCATCCATGCTCTGCCCATTTTGTGACATCAGCTGAGGAGAACGCCCTCTTTTTCTGCTCCGGATACCTGCTTTCAGATGATTTACTATGCTTTTCTGTAAAAAAGCATAGTAAATCAGCCAATTTGATAAGAAGTTATGTCTTACCATAACGATCCATGTGAATTGTTCATCTCGCCTTTGTTCTTACACACGGGTTCGGAGCCGATCCTCGGCTCCGAGTTGGCCGCATCACTAGCTCGCATCTTCGAGAAAGCTCGAGGCACAGTAATATCCCATGATCCTCCGGTGCTAACCCTCAGATCTAGTTTGCTATACCAGAAGAATCCCTTTTAGAACTGTGTCTAGAACACTTACAAACAGATACTAACAAGTGTCTGGAACCCTTCTGCCAAGTAGAGGATAAAAGATGCCATTACTGATGCACAATAACATGCCAACCATACCTAGAAAAAGCTGAAAAGGAATCTAGTTGAAAACCGTTCTCCCACACCGTAGGACGGGGGATGGAGGGGGGGGGAATGTAAGAACAAAGGTGAGATGAACAATTCACATGGATCGTTATGGTAAGACATAACTTCTTAATGTGAAATTGTTCAATCTCGCCGTTTGTTCTTACACACGGGTAGCGTCCCTAGCCCTGTCCCTGGAGCTCTTGTCTAGCTTGTAGTGGGCGATTAAAGTATGTGGTTTTGCCCAAGTTGCCGCTGCACAAATGGCATCTAAAGGCAAATGAGCGGTATGGGCTGAAGAGGTAGCAATCGCCCTTGTAGAATGAGCTCTGGGTTTGAAAGGGAGTTGCTGTTTGGATTCAGCATATACCAAATTTATGCAATCTGAGAGCCATTTGGATAAGGTAACCTTCGTTACTGCCTGTCCTTTTCTTTGGTCAGCATATGAGACAAATAGTTGATCTGACTTTCTGTACTCTTTTGTCCTATGCAAGTAAAATCTTAGTCGTCTGTGAACGTCCCAACTTGTGCAATGTGTATTCTAGCTTATTGGAATGATTTTTAAAGAAGGTAGGTAGTTCGATAGATTGATTGATGTTCTGAATCGAACAAACCTTCGGAAGGAAGGACGGATTGGTGCGCAAGGTTACTCTATCTGGATGAAAAATCATGTACGGGGGTCGGATAGATAGAGCCTGTAACTCTGAAACTCTTCTGGCAGAAGTGATGGCAACCAGAAAAAGTGTTTTCCACGAAAGAAATTTTAACGGAGTTGTGGTTGCTGGTTCAAAAGGGGGCAACATGAGTTGTGACAGCATGAGATTAAGATTCCAAGGGGCTATTGGATTACGAAAGGGGGGACGGAGGTGAAAAGTACCTTTCATGAAGGCTTTACAAAGCCTGTGGGACATAAGAGAACCACCCTCACGGCCAATATGAAAATTGGATATAGCGGCCAGTTGAACCCTTATAATGGATGTTGATGCTCCTTCTTGAAAAAGTGTGGTGAGGAAATCTAGTATCTTGTGTACTGGAGCCCCGAATGGATCTATACATTGTTTGGAGGCCCAGTGCGCAAAACAGTTCCATTTGCTGGTGTACAATTTTACTGTAGATGGTTTGTGAGAAGATACAATAATTTGTTGTACTGCAGGGGATACCAACTCCGACCTGACTAAGATGGGAAGCGGAGCAGCCAAGCTGTCAGTTTGAGGGACTTGAGGAAGGTGTGAGGAACTCCCGACGAATGTGTCAACAGGTCTGGCTCCGGGTCCAGTATCCATGGTTCCTCCACTTGATGAGATTGAAGGAAAGGAAACCAGATTTGTCGAGGCCAGAATGGGGCTATCAGTATTATGGTCCTGTCCAGACGTTTGGCTTTCTGCAACAACCTGGGAATTAGTGGAACAGGAGGAAAAGCATAAAGGAGACCCGGGGGCCAATTGTACACCAGTGCGTCCCTAGGGGGGGGGGGTAACAGGGCAAAGTAGCTTCTGCATTTGGCATTCAATGGGGATGCAAACAGGTCGCAGCAAGGCTGGCCCCATCTGCGAAGATCTCTTCCGCCACTTGAGGTTTGAGGGACCACTCATGAGGGAACAGGATGGCTCTGCTCAACCTGTCCGCGATTACGTTGGAAGTCCCCGGGATGTGCGTTGCTATCAGAAAGCGTCCAGTGGACTTTGCCCATTGCCAAATTCTGAGGGCCTCTCTGCATAACGGGTAAGATCTGGTTCCCCCCTTGCTTGTTTATGTACCAGACCACTGACATGTTGTCTGTCTGAACTGTCACTGTTCCCCCGAGGTAAGGACTTGTGAAAGTGTTGCAACGCTAGAAACACTGCCCTCAGCTCTAGAACATTGATGTGCAGATTGTACTCCCAAGTTGGACCATTGACCTTGGACTGTTTGTCCCTGAAAGTATCCCCCCCAACCCTATCAGGGAAGCGTCCGTGGTTAAAGTTGCTACCGGACTGGGTAAGACAAAGGGTCATCCTAGTGTTAGCTCTTGACTGTGTATCCATCACAAGAGATCCTTCTTGCAAGAATTGGTGATCAAGATTTCGTGAGATAGTGGAAGTTGTAGATACGACCACTGGGCGAATAGCATCCATTGAAGAATCCTCATGTGCATCCTGCCTAAAGGAACTACAAGAAGGGAAGCTGCCATCAAGCCTAGCACTCAATATTTGTCGTGCAGGGACTCTTGTTGTGAAGGAGCGAAATTTGATACCTGAGGTCTGATACTCTTGATGGGGGGAGAGTAACTTGTGCCAGGGAAGTGTCTAGCTGTGCTCCTATAAATAAGATACGCTGTGACGGCAATAAGACAGATTTTCCAAAATTCACCGTTATGCCTAGTGAAGAGCAAAGACTGATGGTGTAGTCCCTGACTTGTAGAAGACGACACTCGGTGGTGGCGGAAAGGAGCCAGTCATCTAGATAAGGAAACACCCGGAATCCGTTTAGTCTCAAGTGAGACACTACTACTGCCATGCATTTGGTGAACACCCTGGGGGCTGAGGTGAGACCAAAGGGCAGAGCGCAAAACTGGAAATGACTGGCTCCCAGCCAGAAGCGCAAGTGATCTCTGGACGCCCTGGCCATTTTGATATGGTAGCATGCGTCTTTGAGATTTATAGAGCACATCCATTCGGCCTTTTGCAGAAAAGGGAGAAGTGACTGAAGCGTGACCATCCGGAACTTTTCCTTTTTTACAAAGGTATTTAACTTGCTGAGGTCTAAAATTGGCCTCCAGTCCCCTGTTTTCTTTGGAACTAAAAAGAACCTTGAGTAAGTTCCGGATCCTATTTGGTCCGCTGGGACTGGTTGGATGACTCTGTTTTCGAGCAACCTTCCTATCTCTATGGTTGCTTGGTCTCGCAGACTGGGTGGAACGTCTGGGAGTTTTTTGGAGTTGGGTGGCATTTTTATGAAGGGGATGTCGTAGCCTCTGGTAACTATGCTTTTTACCCAGTAATCTGATGTAAGATTTAGCCAGGCCTCTGGGTATAAAGCCAAGTGACCCCCGACTGCCTCCAGAGTAGGACAGCCAGGCCTGCACTCAGGAGTGCTGGAAGGGCTTTCCAGAGAAGGTCTCTGTCACCCTGATTTTGCGGACCCCCTCTGCCGGCTGGGCAGTGTCTTCCATTTCTTCCCCCTCCTCTGCCTCTGGAGGGGGCGTCACTTTGGGTGTGTTGAAAAGATCCCGGAGTCTTTCGGAACCACATCTTTCCTCCTCGTTGCCCTTTAGGGTAGGGTCTAGATGGAATGGAAAAACGGACCCCTATGGCAGACAGGGTCTTCCCTTCTTGTTCACACCTAGTGAGAGTCTCCTTTACTTTGGGCCCAAACAAGGAGGCACCATCAAAGGGGGCGTTGGCAAAGGAAGACTTAAAGGCTTCCGCAAAGGAGCATAAGCGCAACCAGGATTGTCTTCTCAGGGCAATCGCTGAAGCTGCCGCTCTACTCGATCCTTTGGCTGCGTATGAAATCAGCCTCATGGACGAGTTGACTATGGAATTTAGGGTGTTAAGTTGTGCTGTCACTTTCTCGGTGACAGCAGCATGTGTGTGTCCCTGGAGAGTATCGACTAATTCCTTAATGAGATCTCTCTGTAAATGCGTGAAATGCGTAAGGTAGTTGAGCGATCGGATGGAAAAAGTCGCCGAACTAAATATGCGCTTCCCATATCTGTCCATTGTCCTAGAATCCTTATTAGGAGGATGGACAGAGGAAGATGATTCAGACATCTTTCTTAGTGGCCGCCGCCACCACCATAGTATCTACGGGAACTCCTTTTGTAAGATAGGCTTTATCTTGGGGAGCCGTCATGTATTTATTTGGTTTACGGGGGACTGGTTCCACTGTATCAGGTGTTTCCCAAGCCCTCTGAGCTATAAGATCCATGAGATCGTCAAAGGGTGGAGTCACCCAGGAGGTAGAAGGTCGAGCCCCAAATGCCTTCAGTAATACCGATTCATCCACAGAAGGGGTAAGGGTTTGCCAGTCCCCTCTTTGCTTCAGGATTTCCAAAATGTCTGCAAACGAGACATCCTCAGAGGTGGACCGTGGGGATCCTTCTGTTTCATCTAAATCAGTATCAGACGCGAGAGATTTCTGAGGGGAATCTATGTGTCTCCTCTTGCACAGTCGTTTCCTCGGAACATCATCAGCAGGAGCTTCTGGGGATGCATCCGAGGAACCAGAGTCACCCTGTGGGGACTTCTGAGGCATTGGGTCTCGACGCTTAGTAGGAACCGAAGGCACAGAAGCAGAACGCGGACCTTTTGGGGAAGGAGATGAAGATACTGATGAGGTATGTGTCTGATCAGACAAGACCTTCCTCATGATGTCAAAGGCACCGGTGCCCCAACCCGAAGATCCGACCCGATCAGAAGGGGGTCATTTCACCGGAATCGGAACCACGGGCTCCAACATTGAGGACGGATCCAAACTGATCTGAGCCGAGGCACCGAGGGGAAGAGTCGGAACAGATATCTCGGTTCGACTATCCCCCCCGGAACCCAGGAAAGATCTTCGGCTCCAAGACTCTCCGGCTGGTTCCGAAGGAGTCGAGGCAAACGGAGCCGATAGCACTACTGGAGGCTTCAGCACAGAGGGTTCTACAATCATCGGTTCTTCAACTCCTAACACCGATGACTCGACGGGTCTCGGAGGAGGAAGTGTTGAGGGAACTGGAATAGCTTCGAGTTTTGAAACCAGCTGGGACGAAACTTCGATTAATTTGGACAAGGCAGAGTTCTCCATAAGCTTCTGTACCACTCAGTCCACATCGAAGTCGGAAAGTGGCCTCGAAGAACGGGTCGAAGGGATCGAAGCAGTCACCGAGCGAAGGATAGCCGAAGGTGGTACCTCTGATACCGGCTCCAAGACCTGAGCCTCATGCAGAGATAAAGTCTCGACAGTCGGCACCGAAGTCATAGGAGCCGGTGTCCGAATCTGAAAAGAGGTTCTCGGAGCCGATGACTTGGGCTCAGACACTCTTGAAGACTTCGACCCCTTCGAAGACTGTGAAACCAGTTCAGCCTTGTCCAGAGCTTCCTGAAACTCGGGTTTAAGCAACCCTCTGTCCACCAACTTCCTGTGTCTTTCCATCATGACCCTCCCACTAAAGGAATGACAGATGGAACAGTCTTCCTGCAAGTGGAGAGGGCCAAGACAGTAGACGGAGAATGAGTGGTTGTCAGTAATGGACATCTTCTGTCCACACAGACACCTTTTAAAACCACTTTTGGTCTTTTCTGACATTCCTACAATAATAAAGGAAAATCCAAGAAGAGTACACCACTCTTAAGAAAAAAAAAAATTCTATAATGTATTTTAAATGCAATATATATCCAAACTGTTTTTTTTTTTTTTTTTTTTTTTAAGTACTGTAAATTCTTACACAAAAAAATGGCCTAAGGCCCTTACTAAAATTTTAAGTAACAACCTGACTACAACTACTTTAAACAACATCTAAATATTAAACTTATCAAACACTATAAAGAAAAGTAAAAATTTGAAGTAAATATCAAGAAATATATAGAAAAATTCTACTGGCCCGAGTCTCTCGATGTGATCTGCTGCTAGCGGCAAACTAGATCTGAGGGTTAGCACCGGAGGATCATGGGATATTACTGTGCCTCGAGCTTACTCGAAGATGCGAGCTAGTGATGCGGCCGACTCAGAGCCGAGGATCGGCTCCGAACCAGTGTGTAAGAACAAACGGCGAGATTGAACAATTTCACATCAAACACTGATAATATGTTTCCTTTTGTGAAACAGAATACTGGAGTTTGTACAGTGTTTTCCTGACTACCAGAGAATTGACCGAAATCATAGCTCTCAACCTTCCATCTCCAAAATGAGGAACACTAGCCCTCATAATGTGGAACAAATGGGCAAAATGTATAACACATACTAATGGCTTACTAACAACTTCAACTAGGAAGGCCATAGGATGGTTAAAATATGCTGGTTTTACTTAAAGAAGATGTTTTAATGAACTAATATGATTCATTTCTATTTACCATGGATTTCACTTAAAAAAATTCCTAACACTGAATGTGTGACAGAGTCTTTCAATGTGGAACATTGAGTAACGTGAACTTTAAGACCCCAAATGAGGTACATTCCTCGTAATGAGGTACACTTGAGAGGTATGGACTTGATTTGTGGATAGTTCACAAAAATAAACTAAGTGGCAAACTGGCAACAGGGATGATTTCCAATTTCCCACCTATTGGTCAAAGTTATGCTTAAATAGGGCTAGGGATGGACTCTGCTTCACATGGATGGGAAGCTTGTCCCAGTGCATGGGGACCGTCTGAGACACATTTGTGTCTCATCAACATGGCCTGTTTATGTCAAGTAAAATTTAAATCCTTGGATCAAATGGTTCCTTGACTCACATTAAATGAGATCTTTTCAACAGTCATTTATTTAAAGTACCACTTTAACATGCCTAGCTTTAGTAAAATAATGCCACCACAGTCTATTTATTAACCAGTTAGGCCTGATGTACATCCTTTTTCAGGGGCAACCAGGAAGGAATGTCTGGTTCAGTGACTTGTTCAAGGAATACAGTAAGCAAATGAGGGCTAAAATAATCAAAATCAGTACCACAAGAGATAAATTTCACAGCCTTAACCCTCTGTGACAATTACAAAACAATATTTTTTTATACATCACAGCTGCATGAACAGCCAACATTCCTGGAAGTGCATCACTGTGGTGCCAGTTCATGCACTAAGCTAGCTTTACTACTTTACTGTAGACCCAGACCATGGAATAAGAAAAATACTTAGAAATGAACATGAACAAGTGGTGTCCCACAGGGCTCAGTCCTGGGCCCACTCTTGTTTGGCATCTACTTCTCCGAAGTACAATCAAACACAGGAGGGTTATGGCTGACCAAGTTTGCAGATGACTGCAAGCTGGGCGCCACAGTAGAAAACACATCTGATACAGATATCCTTCAGAAGGGTCTCACAGAAACAGATAACTGGTGCCAGAGCCACGGCCTAAAGTTAAATGCCAAAAAATGCATAGTCATACCCTTCGGGAAAAACAAGGTTACCCCTAGCTACCAAATAGGTGGCAATCCACTGAGCACAGAAGAAGTTATCAGGGACCTGGGGACCCAGGTTGATAGTAGTCTGTCATTCGACACCCATGTAGCTAAAGTAGTTAGGAAGACCTTCTACATTGCCCACCTTATCATGAAGGGTTTCTCATCTAGATCAAGGGAGGTCATAGTCTCCTTTACTCATCACTCATCAGACCAATGATTGAGTACAATGCCCCTTCGAATGTATCTGACCCGACACTTGCAGCAGCTGGAGAGGCCACAAAAGTTCCTCACCAAAAGGATAAAGGGTCTCAAAATCTGTCCTATGCTGCCCGACTGAAAGAACTCCAGCTCTACTCAGTCGCTACCGCTTGCTCAGAGGTGACCTTTGCCTAACATACAAGGCCATGTCAAACCCAGATTTGATGAATATGCTTCACCTCAAAAAATCCAGATCCATCAGAGCCACAAGGGCGGGAGACTTAAACCTTGACACGACTATTAATAGGACGTGCTGGAGGGATAGATTCATCACCCAAAGACTCCCTATGCTGTGGAACAAAATCCCGGTACATGTGAGGCAGAGCACCTCGCTGGCCTTGTTCAAGAGAAATCTTGACCAATGGATGGGAGATCGCAGATATACCCCAGGGATTACCTCAGTGTCATTGCTCGACAGAGGCACAGCAAAATAATGGGTTTAGTTCCCCATACTAAAGGGGTGGCGTAAGCCACAAAACGATGGGCTAGGCTTGTAAATGCCCTCGGGCAGATAGCCTAGTATGAACCTATGAACCTATGAGAGATTTCATGTACTCTTATTTTTACATTTATGTGACAATCAAAATGCCCAGGCTGTTAAGTAGAACATTCAGATAAAAGGGGTTGTGATATATGGCCCGCAATCTGTCTAAAACCCTGTTAGAAGAGTGCAATATCCAGTAGGCTCCACACTGCACTGAAGACATCTATGTCTCGAGGCTCTGACTTAGGACAGTGTTGTCAAAGCATTGCCACTGTTTACCAAATGCACATTCCTCAGCAGTGTGTCTGTCACATAGAAGAAACATATCTGCTACCTGTACCAATTACTTGACATGCCTCTTGAATGCCACAATGAACATATAATACAGGCAATTGAAAAAATAAGACAACTAATTTACAGAATCATCTAATTTAACCAATGCAAACATAGAAATGCAAAGTAACCCCAATATGTTTACCTTGAACAAGTGCACAAATATGTGCAAAATAAATACCCGCAGACTCATGCCTACTGGATACATTACCCCTCACTAAAAATTTACAGTGAGTGAGTGCTTGAGGTATAGCTAGAGAGATGTTAAAATTCAGGTTTGTACAGTTTTAAAGGAGTGATGTACTCATAGTTCCCAACCAATCAGGGACAGATCTCAACAGAATCAGATCCACATCAAGAAATAATCATATATACTTAAAATATTAGTACTATTAACAGTCTCTTATTCTGTCAATGTTTCATGTTAATTAATGTGTGTTCTGATCTTAAAGTCTGTAACTGCACTCATCATTATTAAGTGTAATTCACCACCTTTGTCCAAAATGTACCATTTCAGGAGGCATTAGGAGGGACAGAGCAAAAATGCTGAGTTCAAAATCAATCTCAGTTGAGGGGTATGGTGCTCGTTTGAGTAGACCCAATTCTGGACAGTAACTTGCTCATGAAGGCCAACAAAATTCAGTAGTTACCAGAAAAGTAGGGCTTGTACACCAAACCAAACATTCTTGATATTAAAGGGTGTGCGACAACCCATGGTCAGGTTAAACAAAATAAAAACTCTCAGAATAAGAACCGCAAGCAATGCCCTTCAGCAAAAGGACTATGAGAGAGATATGAATCATTTTAGAGCCATTCATTCACATCACCAATTAATATGGTCCCAGGAAAACAGTAGAGTTGTTTGATAAGGGAATAATTATTCAAGCATTAATTGAGCTAAGTGAACAATTTAAGTGACTACATACCAACGTAACGATCACTAATAATAAACCACTGTGACAGGCACTGCATTCCTGAGAACTGAGGAAACTAAATATATACTGTGACGATGGAGTGTGGACAGGTGGAAAATAAAGTGCTACCCCATTTAACCCAACCATTAAATATAAAAAAAATCAGTGCGAACAGTTACTTCAAACTTGACCAATGCAGCTAAGCAAAAAAAAAAAAAAACATGCATATAAAAGCTTTACAAAAGACAATGAGTCTGCAAAAGGAATAACAACTCCACTAAGGTAGAACTAGGAAAGGGGATAACACGCCCCAAGAATGTATAAACTGCGTGAAAAAGGTGCTACAGTTTTTAACAAACACTCACACACACAAACTTTTGTTCACCCTTGTAAGAGTTTACTGTCCGGATCTATTCTTCATAAAACATACCCTTGAATAACAAGTAGAAACATATAAGACAAATATTTCCTTTTCATATGTACTAGTTTAACTTTTCCCACTGTGATACAAATTCCCCATATCACACTTTCCAAACAGTGAAGCAGATTAGTAGCACCAGACCAAGCGGAAACAGTTGTGAAGCATTACTGGGAAATGTATTTTGTTTTTACTACTGCACTCTAAGTAAATCCGAAAAAAGCTACATAGTTGCACAAAACCTGGACTTTACATGTCCCGTTTTGAATGAAATTTGTAACCGGACAATTTGTCAGAAAACTGGACCGTCTGGTCAAAAAATGGACAGCTGGCAAGCCTACATAGAACAGTAATATCACAGAGTCAAAAAGTACAGTTTTGTACCTACCATAAATGTAGATGTTCGAGTGGTTATGCTGCTGCAGTCATCACACTTGGGTTATCCTGCCATCAAGCGGTCCCGCAGTCAGCCTGAATTCCAAAGCCTTGGTCCGGCGTCGGTTGTCGTTGCTTCTTCCCTGACATCAGTGCGGCAGGGGTATAAAAGAGGCAGCCGACGTCGTTTTCTTCAGTTTTTCTTGCCCCAGATGTCAGGTGCCCCAAACTAAGAAGGCAAAATAAGAAGCTTGCAAAACAATGGTACTAGTTGTAAGCAAATACACCATATAGACATGCATCCCAAAGGCTGAAGTACATGGCTGTATAAGAAAAGCCTGGTTAGGTAGAGGGGATGGAGGGAGGGTAACCTGGACTGCAGCAGCATAACCACTCCAACATCTACATTTATGGTAGGTACAAAACTGTACTATGTTCATCGTGCTATGTTGCTGGAGTCATCACACTTGGGTAGAGTCCCAAAGCTATGGTTGGGTGGTAGGAGCTAAACTGGGTTAGGTGCAGCTAAGATGCCCTGCAGAACTGCAGTGGCAAACCCAGCTCTGGTTTTTGAGTATAGAGGAAGGTGGTAATGCTTGGTGAAGGTGTGCACTGAACTCCAGGTAGCTGCCTCTAGAATGTCCTTTGTTGGGACTCCTCGGAGGAAGGCTGCTGAGGTTGCTGTAGCCCTGGTAGAGTGAGACCTAATACTAGCAGGCATTGCTTTCCCGTGGTGTGAGTAGCAAAAGCGGATGCAATGTGCTATCCATTTGGAGATGGTCTGTTTTGAAATAGCCTTTCCTTCTGAGCCTGGTGCATAGGATACAAGGAGTTAGTCAGATTTTCTGAAGGCCTTTGTCTTGCCCAAATAGTAATGTAACTGTCTGTGAATGTCCAAAGAGTGAAGGAGTCTTTCTCCTTTATTCTGTGGGTTTGGATAAAAGGTGGGCAAGTGTATGGTCTGATTGAGAGCCACACTGGATACTACCTTTGGCATGAAGGAAGGGTTGGTGTGTAAAGATACTCTGTCCTGATGAAAAAAGATGAAAGGTTCCACTGCCATAACTGCCTGCAGTTCTGAGACTCTGCGTGCTGAGGTGATAGCCAGCAGCAGGGCTGTCTTCCATGACAAGTATTGAAGCTCTGCTGAAAAGGCTGGTTTGAAAGGAGGAAGTGTTAACTTTTCCAGAACAAAATTTAGATCCCAAGTTGGAGTTGGTGGTTTTCTGGGGGGGTCTTATATTTTTTGCCCCTCTGGGAAAATGCCTTAGCAAAGGATGAGAGAAAATGGGAGGAACCGTATCATATTGAGCAGAAATGGCTGAAGCATGGATCTTTATGGATGAGAAGGAAAGGCCTTTGTGTAGCATCTCAGTTAGATATTGGAGTATGTGCAGAATATTTGGGATGGCAGGATTTAGGCTTCTGGCCAGGTTCCATGCACAAAATCTTTTCCATTTGTCTGAGTAAGTATTTCTGGTGCTGGGCCTCCTGGCCTCCAAAATGACATTCTGGACGTCCTTTGAGAGAAGTGTTTGATAATTTAAGGTATTTTCCATGCAGCTAGATTTAAGGTCCTTAGTTGACTGTGAAAGATCTGAGAGTTTTGTTGGGTTAACAGCAGAGGGAATTGAGGTAAGATCCATGGAGGGCTGCGAGTCAAGTTTCATAGTAGTGGGTACCAGTGTTGACGTGGCCAGTCCGGAGCAATGAGGATCATCTGTGGTCTCTCTGATCTGGCTTTCAGTAATACCTGGGTCAGTAGAGGCAGAGGTGGGAAGGCGAAGACTGACAATGCTGTCCAACTGAATGATAGGGCATCCACTTTCCAGGCCAGGGGATGGCAAGTCCTTGTGCAAAATTTTTTGTAGCTGGCAATTGTTGGCTGAGGCAAACAGATCTATGTCTGGTGGTCCCCACCTTTGACTTATCATTGAGAATACTTGTGGGTGTAGTCTCCACTCGTGAGGGTCTGTCAAATTTCTGCTTAATTTGTCTGCCAAAATGTTTTCCTTTCCTGGCAGGAATTTTGCTTTCAGCTGTACTTGGTAAGTTAATGCTGTGTTCCACAAGTCCATTGCCTGTCTGCATAGTGGGTAGGAGTGCATTCCTCCTTGTTTGTTTATGTACCACATAACTGTGGTGTTGTCCATCCTTATTAGAAGTTGGCCTGGATGCAAGAGGTCCTTGAAGGCTGTTAGTGCATTTTTTACAGCTAGCATCTCCTTTGATTGATGTGTAGTTGCCTTTGGTTTGCAGACCATTTGCCCTGTATGCATTGTCCTGCCATGTGTGCACCCCAGGCGTAGTCTGATGAATCTGTTGTCAAGGTTTGGTTTGCTGGAGGTGAGACAAAAGGAAGGCCTTTGTTTGCTTGGCATGCTTGAGCCCACCATAGAAACTCTTTTTGACGGCAGGGAATGAGAGTTATACTTGCTTCGAGGCTGTGTCTGTGTTGGGACCATACACTTTTTAGGTACCATTGTGGTTTTCTCATATGCAGCCTTGCATATGCAACTAGTTGAATGCAGGATGCCATGCACCCCAATGCCTGCAGGAATTTCCTTGCAGTGAGCTGGGTAGAAGTTGCCATCTTTTTGAAGTACTGAGCCAGTTGTTTTTGCTTGTCTGGCGTGAGGTAAGCCATCTGGGCCGTTGTATTCAAGCTGGCACCCAGGAAAATTATTTCTTGTGAGGGTATTAGTTTTGACTTCTTTTTGTTTACTGTGTACCCTAGGCAACTTAGCAACTTTGTTACAAATGCCAGATGCTGTAGAAGGATGTCTTTGCTGTCCGCTTGGATCAGGCAGTCATCCAGATATGGATAAATTTGTATTCCTCGCTGTCTGCAGTATGCAATTACTGATGCCAGGCATTTCATGAATACTTTGGGTGCAGTAGATAAGCCAAAGGGGAATGCAGAGAATTGATAATGCGTTGTGCCTGCCAAAAATCTGAGGTATCTTCTGCAATCTTGTCTGATAGGGACATGCAGGTATGCCTCTTGGAGGTCCAACGTTATCAGCCAAGACTCCTTGCCCAACATGGGAAGAAGCTGCTGTAGTGTGAGCATTTTGAATTTATGAATGTCCAGGTACGTGTTTAGAATTGAAAGGTCTAAGATGCGTCTCCAGGCTTTGTCCTTTCTTGGTACTAGAAATAGTCTTGAGTAAAAACCTTGACCTTGCTCTTTTGCAGGTACCTTTTGAATTGCTTTCATGTTCATGAGAGCTGAAATTTGCTTTTGTGCCTCTGCCCATTGGTTTGTTGGCAGATTTGGCATGCCTCTCATCCGTGGTAAAGTGTGAAAATGAAATCTGTAGCCTCGGGTAATAATGTCCAGAACCCATTTGTCCTTTGTTATGATGCGCCAATTTTGTGGGAAAAGAGCCAGTTTTCCTCCTAGAGGTGCTGCCTGGGCAATTTTGCTTGGCAGGCGAAGAGGAAAGTCATTGAGTTTGTTTTCTGAAGGGTTGAGATCTGTCGTCTCCCTCTCTTTGAGTTGTTGTTTGCCATTGTCTAGGCCTGAAGGTACCTTGTGCCTGGCCTCTGCCCCTAGGGCATCTGTACCTGCCCCTTTGGGGTCTGTCTGAAGCAGGAAAGGACCAGTTTTTTGATGGCCAGTTTCTGCTGAAGCGAGGAGGTTGTACCTGTAAGAAATCTTTAACATTTTGCATTGATTTTGCCTTTTCTTCCATCTTTTTTAAAACTTCCTCTGCTTTGACACCAAATAACGCATCCTTTTGCAGTGGAGCATCCAGTAACTTTGCCTTGACATGTTCTGGTAAGGTCTGCTCTTTTAGCCAAGCATGTCTACGTATTACAGACCCTGCGACTGCTGCTCTACATGAGGCCTCCAAAGAATCAAAACCACACTGCAAGGTATGTTTTCCCACTTGTCTGCTGCATGCAACAAATCTTGCATCCCTTTGAAATCTAGTTGATCTGTTTGAGGGATCATTTTCTGTTTTAACTGAGTAAGCAAGTACTGCTGGTATTTAATCATGTGGAATTGGCAGTTTAATGCCCTCATGACCAAAGTGGCAGAGGTATACTCTTTTTCCCCCCCATCTTTCTAATGCCCTGGAATCTCTTTCCGCAGGTAGTGGATTCTTAGCAGTAGAGGCCTTAACCCCTTTGGGACCCTGGGAAATGTTTTCTGGGTCTGCAGCAGGGCTTTTATACAAAAACTTGTAAGAGTCAGGGACTCTATAGTATCTGTCTGTTAAGCTGGTGCTGGAGGTAAGGAATCTGGATTTAGACTGGATTCAGTGTAGACATCATCCAGAATATCTAAAAAGTACAGTTTTGTACCTACCATAAATGTAGATGTTCGAGTGCTCATACAGCTGCAGTCATAACAGATGGGTTACCCTACCGTCAGGCGGGTCCTCGGTCGGCCGAATTCCAAAGTCTAGGTCCGGCGTCGGTTGTCGTCACTTCCTCCCTGACGTCAGTGCAGCAGGGGTATAAAAGAGCAGCCGACGCCATTTTCTTCAGTTTTTCTTGCCCCCAGATGTCAGGTGCCCCCAGAAGGAAGGCAAACAATGTTATGCAAAAATGCAATGTAGATAAATCAAAAACAGTAGTTGCAAGCAAATACACCATAAAAGAGTATCCCAAAAAGTTATATGAAAAGGGTTGGTCATAAGGCCTGTCCTTAGAGGGGTTGGAGGGAGGGAAACCTGGACTGCAGCTGTATGAGCACTCGAACATCTACATTTATGGTAGGTACAAAACTGTACTATGTTCATCGTGCATACAGCTGCAGTCATAACAGATGGGTAGAATCCCAAAGCTAAGTAAGGGTGGTAGGCACTAAGTGGAGCTAGGAGGGGCTAGGATGCCCTGCAGGACTGCTGTGGCAAAGCCCGCTCTAGATTTAGAGTATAGTGGGAGGTGATAAGTGCTTGGAGAAAGTGTGCACTGAACTCCAGGTGGCTGCTTCCAAAATATCCTTGGTAGGGACCCCCTGAGGAAGGCTGCAGAGGTAGTTGTGGCTCTGGTGGAGTGGGATCTGATGCATGCAGGCACATTTTTTCCATGAAATGAGTAACAAAAGCGTATGCAGTGGGCTATCCATTTTGAAATTGTCTGTTTGGAAATAGCCTTTCCTTGAGCATCTGCAGCATAGGACACAAAGAGTTGCTCAGATTTCCTGAATGGCTTTGTTCTGTCCAAATAATAACGAAGTTGTCTGTGAATGTCCAAGGAATGTATTAGTCTTTCCCCTTTGTTTTGTGGATAGTCTGATTCAAAGCTACAGTGGATACTACCTTTGGCATAAAGGTAGGGTTGGTTCGTAAGGAGACTCTGTCCTGATGGAAAATGATGAATGGTTGCACAGCCATGAGGGCCTGTAGCTCCGAAACCCTGCGAGCTGAGGTGATAGCCAGAAGAAAGGCGGTTTTCCATGACAAGTACTGTAACTCTGATGAAGAAGCTGGCTCGAAGGGAGGAAGGGTCAGCTTTTCCAATACGAAGTTGAGGTCCCAAGCAGGGACTGGTAGGTTTCCTTGGGGGTTTTATATTCTTTGCCCCTCTGAGGAACTGCCTTAAGAGAGGATGAGAGAATAAAGGAGGATCTGTGTTGTATTGTGCAGAAATGGCTGAAGCGTGGATCTTGATGGAGGAGAAGGAAAGTCCATTGTTTAACATCTCAGCTAGGTACTGTAAAATTTGAGGTATATTTATTACCCAAGGAATCTGGTCCCTTCTTTTGATTCCAGGCACAAAATCGTTTCCATTTGGCGGAGAAGGCCTTTCTAGTAGAAGGTCTTCTGGCCTCCAAGATGACATCCTGCACCTCCTTGGAGAGGAGAAACTGTTGGGAATTCAAGGAATTCTCCATGCAGCTAGATTTAGAGTTTTGAGATGGCTGTAGTTGTGCTGGGACAACAGAAGAGGGACTAGAGGTAGTATCCATGGTGGGGAATGTGTCAGGCTCGTCAGGAGCGGATACCAGTGTTGCCTTGGCCAGTCTGGAGCAATGAGAATCATTTTCGGCCTCTCTGCTCTGGCTTTTAATAGAACTTTGGGCAGCAGAGGAAGAGGCGGGAAGGCATAGACTGTCAATGTTGCCCAATTGAAGGAAAGTGCGTTCACTTTCCAGACCTGTGGATGATAGGTCCTTGAACAAAATTTTTTCAACTGGCAATTTCTGTGGGTAGGCAAAGAGATCTATGTCTGGCTGTCCCCATGCCCGAGTTATCTTTGTGAAAATTTGAGGATGCAACTTCCATTCGTGTGGATCTGTCATAATTCTGCTTAGGTTGTCCGCCAGTGTGTTTTCCTTCCCTGGCAGGAATTGTTCCTGTAGTTGAATTTTCAATTCCAGTGCTGTGTTCCATAGGGTCATGGCTTGCCTGCACAGGGGGGTATGAATGAGTTCCCCCTTGTTTATATACCACATCACTGTGGTGTTGTCTGTCCTTATCAATAGCTGGCCTGGATGCAGTAGGTCTTTGAAGGTCATAATATAGCCTTTTGCACGGCTAGCATTTCCTTTTGGTTGATGTGAAGGAGCTTCTCTTTTCGTGTCCATTTTCCCTGAATGCACTGATCTGTCATGTGTGCTCCCCAGGCGTAGTCTGAGGCATCTGTTGTGATGATTTGAGTTGCTTGAGGTACACAGAAAGGAAGACCTGTGTTTCTTTGGCAAGCTTGAGCCCACCATATAAATTCCTTTTGAAGGCATGGAATGAGTGGAATAATTGCTTCCAAGCTGTGGCTGTGTTGAGACCATAAGTTTTTTAGGTACCATTGAAGTTTCCTCATATGCAGCTTTGCACATGGGATAAGTAGGATGCAAGATGCCATGAATCCCAGAGCCTGCAGGACTTTCCTTGCAGTTAGTCTGGTGTAAGTTGCCATTTTTCTGAAGTATTGAGACAGTTGCCCTTGCTTGTCTGGCGTGAGGTAGGCCATCTGGGTGGTTGTATCCAAGCTGGCACCCAGGAAAATTATCTGTTGAGAGGGTATTAGTTTTGATTTCTTTTTGTTGACTGTGTATCCCAGGAAGTTTAACAGTTATTACAAACGCCAGGTGCTGCAGTAGTATGTCCTTGCTGTCCGTTTGGATCAGGCAGTCGTCCAGATATGGGTAGATTTGTATCCATTGTAGCCTGCAGAAGGCGATTACCGATGCCAGGCATTTCGTAAACACTCTGGGCGCAGTAGATAAGCCAAAGTGCAATGCAGAGAATTGGTAATGGGTTGAACCTGCAAGAAATCTGAGGTATCTTTTGCAATCTTGTCTGATAGGGACATGCAGGTATGCCTCGAGGTCCAATGTTACCAGCCAAGACTCCTTGCCCAGCATGGGAAGAAGCTGCTGTAATGTGAGCATCTTGAATTTTGGCACCTGTAGATATGTGTTTAGGATGGATAGATCTAAGATAAGTCTCCAATTTTTGTCTTTCCTTGGTACCAGGAATAGTCTGGAATAAAACCTTTGACCTTGTTCTTTTGCAGGTACCTCTTGAATCGCTTTCATGTCCATGAGAGCTGAAATTTGTTTTTGTGCCTCTGCCCTTTGATTTTGTGGCAGGTTTGGCATGCCTCTCATTTTTGGAAGAGTAAGTGGAACCTGTAGCCTCTGTCTATAATGTCCAGAATCCATTTGTCTTTTGTAACAATATGCCAATTTTTTGAGAATAATGTCAGTTTTCCGCCCAAAGGTGCTGCCATTAAAGCTTTGCTTGGCAGGTGTAGGGGGAAGTCATTGTGTCTGTTTTCTAAAAGACTGTGATCTATCTTCTCCACCTCTTGGGGTTGGTGCTTGCCACTGTCTGGCTCTGAAAGATCCTTGAGGTTGCCCTCTACCCCTTGGACGCCTGTATCTGCCCCTTTGAGGTCTGTCCATGGCTGGAAAGGACCAATTTTTTGAAGGCCAGTTTCTGCTGAAACGTGGAGGCTGTACCTGCAGGAAATCTTTCACTGTTTGCATTGATTTCGCTTTTTCCTCCATTTTCTTTAGCACCTCCTCTGCTTTAACACCAAACAATACAGCTTTTTGAAGAGGTGCATCTAATAATTTAGCTTTGACATGATCTGGTAAGGTTTGCTCTTTGAGCCAAGCATGCCTACGTAGAACAGACCCCGTAAAGTACAGTTTTGTACCTACCATAAATGTAGATGTCCGAACTGGATAGCATCTGCAGTCATAACAACTGGGTTGTCCTGTCGTCAGGCAGCCCTTCGGTCGGCCGGATTCCAAAGTTCGGGTCCGGCTGATGTCGCACTTCACCCGACGTCATCTCTGCTGGTCTTCGGGTATAAAGGCATCAGCCGACGCCATTTTCCCCAGTGTTTCTTGCCCCAGATGCCAGTTGCCCTCTTGGAAGGCTAAATTTTGGGTAAATGCCAATGTTTCCAAAAAGATAGAAGGCAAACACAAAAAATAAGCATGTATGTACATATATACAAACAAATACACCATAAGAGACTCCCCCCACCAGCTAGCTATTAGGAGGGTAAATACCCTAGGAGTACCACAGAGCGGAAGGAGGGAGGGTAATCCTGACTGCAGATGCTATCCAGTTCGGACATCTACATTTATGGTAGGTACAAAACTGTACTATGTCCTTCATGGATGCATCTGCAGTCATAACAACTGGGTAGAATACCATAGCCAACTAGGGGAGGAGGAAGAATAGATTATGGTGTGGTTAGGATCCCTTGCAGTACCGCAGTGGCAAACCCTGCTCGGGATCTGGAATACAGAGGTAAATTATAATGCTTGGCAAATGTATGCACAGAGGTCCAAGTAGCCGCCTCAATAATGTCCTTGGTTGCCACTCCTCGTAAGAAGGCTGTGGTAGTGGCTGTTGCCCTTGTAGAATGAGGCCTTATGTTCTGTGGAATTGGTTTTCCATGGAAGGAGTAACAGAATCGTATGCAATTTCCTATCCATTTGGAGATTGTCTGTTTGGAAATAGCTTTTCCTTCCCTTCCTGTTGCATAGGCTACAAAAAGCTGGTCAGTTTTTCTGTTACTTTTTGTTCTGTCCAGGTAGTAGCGTAGCTGTCTATGTACATCCAAGGTATACAGCAGTCTTTCCCCTCTGTTTTGTGGGTTGGGGAAGAAGGTAGGTAGGTGGATTGCCTGGTTTAAAGACACTCTGGATACCACCTTAGGCATAAATGTAGGATTAGTCCTCATGGACACTCTATCTTGGTGGAAGATTAGGAAGAGTTGTACTGCCATTAGGGCCTGAAGTTCAGAAACCCTCCTTGCTGAGGTTATTGCCAGTAGGAAAGCAGTTTTCCATGATAGATGCTGTAGGTCTGCTGTTGCTGCTGGTTCAAAAGGTGCAGTGTCAACTTTTCTAGCACAAAGTTCAAATCCCAAGCTGGCAATGGTGGTTTCCTAGGAGGTTTTACATTCTTGATCCCTCTGAGGAACTGCCTGAGTAGAGGATGTGAAAAGACAGGTGGATCAAAGCTGTATTCTGCTGAAATAGCTGATGCATGTATCTTGATGGAGGAATAGGACAGGCCTGTATGTAGAAGCTCTGCCAAATACTCCAGAATGTTAGCAATATCTATATTCGACACATCTTTTCCTCTTTCAGCACTCCAAATGACAAACCTTTTCCATTTTCCTGCATAGATCCTTCTTGTTGAAGGTCTGCGGGCTTCAAGGAAAATGTCTTTAACCCTTTGGGAAAGTTCTGGATTAGTTGCTGCTATGTGATGTTCCATGCAGTCAGTTGCAACGTTTTTAGGTTTGGATGCATGATGCTGTAGTTGTTCTGAGTTAACATCAAAGGCATCAGGGGTATTGACCACATTGTGTCCCGAGACATGCTCCTCAGCAATGGGTACCAGTGCTGTCTTGGCCAGTTCGGAGCTATCAGGATTATCCTTGGGCGTTCCTCCTTGATTTTTAGTAATACCTTGTGTATCAAGGGAAGAGGTGGGAATGCATATGCTGTCAGACCTTTCCAGCTGAAGGAGAGCGAATCCACTTTCCATGCAAGTGGGTGGAATGTCCTTGTGCAGAATTTTTTGAACTGGTGACTGAGAGGGGAAGCAAATAGATCTATCTGTGGCATTCCCCATTTCTTTGAGATGGTCTTGAAGATGTCCGGGTGTAGCATCCATTCGTGAGCATCCGAGGTGGTTCTGCTTAACATGTCTGCTAGAGTATTCTCCTTTCCCGGTACAAATATTGCCTGTAACTGGATGTTGTAGCTGAGTGCCAGGTTCCAAAGGTCCAAAGTCATTCTGCATAGGGGGTATGAATGAGTGCCTCCTTGTTTGTTGATGTACCACATGACTGTGGTGTTGTCTGTCCTTATCATCAAATGGCCTTCTTTGAGAAATGGTCTGAATTTTTGGATTGCCAGTTTTACTGCCAGCATTTCTTTTAGGTTGATGTGCAGGTGAAGCTGATCCTGCGTCCACAATCCTTGTACGCATTTGTCCAGCATGTGAGCCCCCCATCCTAGGTCTGAGGCGTCTGTTGTGATGGTTTGGCTTGCTTGATGGTTGTGAAAGGGTAGGCCTGGGTTTGACTGGCATGCTTGAGCCCACCATAGGAACTCCTGCTTTAGGCATGGGATTAGTGGAATTTCTGCTTCTAGGCTGTGCCTGTGTTGGGACCATAAATTCTTTAGGTACCACTGTAGTTTTCTCATATGTAGTCTGGCATGTGGAACTAAGATTATGCATGATGCCATGAAGCCCAAGGCCTGCAGAACTTTTCTTGCTGTTAGCTTGTTCTGTCTTCTTAGTGCCAAGAAGTAAAGAGGGAGTTCTTTTTGTTTTTCTGCAGTTAGGAATGCCATTTGTTTTACTGTGTCCAAATCCGCGCCCAAGAATGTCCTTGTTTGGGATGGTATCAGCCTTGACTTTTGTAAATTGACTGTGTATCCCAGTGCTTGTAGCAAGTAAATGACCCTTTGTAAATCTGTTGTCAGCTTGCTTTTGTTGTCCCCTTGTAGCAGGCAGTCGTCCAGGTATGGATAAATTTGGATTCCCTGTAGTCTGCAGTGGGCGATTACTGATGCCAGGCATTTTGTGAATACTCTGGCAGTAGATAAGCCAAAGGGCAATGCTGAGAATTGATAGTGCTCTGATCCTGCAAGAAATCTGAGGTATCTTCTGCAAATTGGTCGAATGGGGACGTGCAGGTATGCCTCCTTGAGATCTAGAGTTACCAGCCAACACTCCTTGCCCAGCATGGGAAGAAGTTGCTGTAGGGTCAGCATTTTGAATTTTGGGACAATGATGTATGTATTTAAGGTGGACAGGTCGAGAATAGGTCTCCAACTTTTTTCCTTTCTTGGAACTAGGAATAGTCTGGAGTAGAATCCTTTGCTTGTTCTGTTATTGGTACTCTTTCCACAGCTCTCATCTTTGTTAATTGCATTATCTGCTGTAGAGCTGCTGTTTTGGTGATTTGGAGGCAGGTTTGGCATTCCTCTTTTGACTGGTAAAGTGTGGAAGTGGAACCGTAACCTTGGTCTATGGTTTGCAAAATCCACTTGTCTTTTGTGATATAGTGCCAGTTCTTCGAAAATAAGGTTAATTTTCCGCCTAATGGTGCTGCTATTTGTTCCCTGGTAGGCGGAGTTAGAATCAAGTCACTGTGATTGTGCTGTTGTAGTGGTAGTGGCTGTGTCTGTGCCTCTGTTATTACCTTGCCACTGTCGTCCTCTGTAGGCACCCCTCTGGATTGATTTCTGCCTCTGGAACGTCTATTCCTGCCCCTTTGGGATCTTGTGGAGTCAGGAAAGGACCAATTTTTGGCAGGCCAGTTCCTGCTAAACCTTGGGGCCTGAACCTGCAAGAAATCTTTAACCGTTTGTACAGATTTTGCCTTTTCTTCCATTTTCTTCATTACCTGCTGGGCAGGTGTACCAAACAAACTGGCCTTATCCATAGGAGCATCTAATAACTTAGCTTTAACATGATCTGGTAAGACCTGTTCCTTCAGCCATGCATGTCTTCTTATCACTGTGCCAGTCATGGCTGATCTAAATGAAGCCTCCAGTGCATCATAGCCACATTTTAAGGAATGGTTATTAACCTGTTGTATGTTATTTACCATTTCTAATACATATTTCTTATCTATAGAGTCATCAGAGGATAGCTTTTTAGTTAACTGATCAAGCATAAACTCTTGGTATTGTATCATGTGAAACTGACAGTTTAAAGCTCTAGCTGAGAGAGTAGCTGAGGTGTAAACTTTTTGCCCCATCTGTCTAAAGACCTGGCTTCCCTTTCAGAAGGAATAGGGTTTTTGCTGTGGTCGAGGCTACTGCCTTAGGCCCCTGGGATATAGTTTGGGGTCTGCAAGTGGGGCCTTGTATAGGTGATGATGAGTGTCTGGCACCCTGTAAAATCTATCTGGTTTGGCAGGGGCTGGAGGTAAGGAATCTGGTGCAGTGCAGACATCATTAAATGCATCGTCCACAACAAAGAGGACAGGAGGTATAGCTAAGGGCCTGTGTTGTGGAAGGTGCAGAAAAGTCCTAAGTCTTTTTCTGGAATCTGAGAAATCCTGTTCCTGCCATTGGAATTGTTCTCGCATGGCATGTAAGGTTTCGCCAAAGGAGAATTCTTCTGGTGGAGAAGCAGCTGGAATGGATTCTTCAGCATCTGAGTCTTCATAATTGGAGAAAGGAGCCTCTGGCTGGTCTGTAATATCTGAGTCATCCGCAGAATCATCAGAGGACACAGGCTCGGGGGGCTCTGCTCTAGGTCTCTTTTCTGGGGGCTGAGAGGCCCTGTCTGGGTGAGATTGAGATCCCCTAATTAAGGATATTAAATCTTCTGCCAGAGTAAGCATTTGTGAACTAGAGGTGGGCCTGGTTGAGGGGGGTTTAACAGGCACTGATTTAGTAGATTTGGCTGCTTTAGCCCTGGCAAAGGCCTTAATAGACATGGCTGCAGGAGGCCTAGCAGCACCACGTGCTAGGGTAGAGTCATCCAAAGGGATGGTGTCTGATAAGTCACTAGTAACCACTGTTGTAGGTAAAATTTCTGAGGCCGATTCAAGTAAGGTAGCAGGAACCTCAGTAGTAGTCACTGATTCAGCTGTACTTTGATCAGTTTTCTCTGTTTCGGCCGAAACCGAGACACTCGCGGTTTGCTTAACCATGGTTTCGGCCGAAACCGCGGACCGCGAGTGTCGGTCTCTTTGCGTTTTTAACAATTTGGGTAGTCGGAGGATCCGACGGCATAATGTACGCAAAATCTGAGCCGAAAAACTGTTCAGCAAACTCCGACGCCTAAGCGTTCGTCGGTTGAATGAAGCACAGGCCGAACAGGCTGCTACGTCGTGGTCTGGGCCTAAACAAGGCAAACAGTAAGAGTGGAAATCTTTATGAGGTATTTGTTTCCCACAAGTTAAACAGTTATTGACTTTTTCTGACATCGGCTGAGGCAAGAAAGAGTCCCCAACGGGGTACTTAGCTTTTAGAAGTCTTCGAAGTAGTATTCGGTAGTAGTAATCTCTGGATCTGACCGACCGGCACTTGCGAACAGCTTCTGCTTGAGCCACGCGGCAAGAAAGACTGGGGAAAATGGCGTCGGCTGATGCCTTTATACCCGAAGACCAGCAGAGATGACGTCGGGTGAAGTGCGACATCAGCCGAAGCCGGACCCAGCCGAAGGGCTGCCTGACGACAGGACAACCCAGTTGTTATGACTGCTGATGCATCCATGAAGGACATCAGCAGCACTACATGAGGCCTCTAAAGCATCAAAACCACACTGCAAGGTATGTTTACCCACTTGTTCTGCACCATGCAACAAATCCTGCAACTCTTAAATCTGGTTGTTCTGGTTGTGTCATCTTGCTTTTCAGCTGAGATATCAAAAACTGTTGATACTTTAACATATGGAACTGACAGTTTAATGCCCTTATGGTTAAAGTGGCCGAGGTGTACACCTTTCCCCCCCCACCTTTCTAAAGATCTGGAATCTCTCTCTGAAGGTAAATGGGTTTTTAGCAGTAGAGGCCTTAATTCCCTTGGGACCCTGTGAAATAGTTTTTGGGTCAGCAGTATGGCTTTTATATAGGAACTGGTGAGAATCAGGAACCCGGTAATACCTGCCTGGTTTAACAGGAGCTGGAGGCAAAGAATCAGGATTAAGGCTGGCTTCTGTGTACACATCATCCAATATATCTAAAACAGGAGGGATAGCCAGAGGCCTATGCTGGGGGAGCAGAAGAAATTCCCTGAGCCTTTTCTTGAAACCTGAGTAATCTTGGCCTTCCCAGTGAAAGTGTTCCCTCAATGTATGCAGGGTTTCCCCAAAAGAGAAGTCCTCAGGGGGGGGGAGACCGAGGGAATAGACTCCTCTGCATCAGAGTCTTCGAATGGAGAATAGGCACCATCCTGGTCCTCAGATAGTTCTGAGGTAATAGAAGCTTGATCTGAGGAAGGGTAGTCTTCCTCTAATCTGGGCCTTTTCTCAGAGGGGGGTTAAGAACCCCCTGATAAGAGTAATCAAATCCTCAGCCATTTTAAGCATCTGTTTTTTAGGCATGGTGCCTTGAGAGGGTGTCTGAGGAACCTGTTTTTTTGGTTTTCATGGCTGTCTTAGATTTAGTGAAGGCTTTAACAGAGAAGGAGGAAGGCCTGAAGACCCCTTGAGAAATGGCAGGCCTGTCTAAATTCTGAGTTTCCCCGCCAGGAGTGGCGTTGGTATCTCTAGTAGGAATGGGGGCATAGGAGCCTGCGACTTCGGGTACTGAAGACACTGGTAATGCATTGTCATCGGTACTCAGGGGCTGCGTAGGCACCTCGCAGAGTACCGGAGAACCTGTAGTCAGCCTTAGCGTGGTATCAGTAGGTGGTGCGGACCTCGTAAGCTGGTCCTTATCTTTGCGTTTTTTGCTCAAAACTTGAGTCGGAGTATCCAACGACATAATATAATTAATTTTTTTGCCAAAAAAGTGAAGGGCGAACTCCATCCTACGCTTAATAGTGCGTTTGTTGAATCTAGCACAAAAACGACAGGCCGAGACGTCGTGGTCTGGGCCTAAGCAAGGTATACAGTAAGAGTGGAAATCTTTATGCGGTATTTGCTTCCCACATGAAATGCAATTATTGACTGTCTGACATCGGTCTGAGGCAAGAGAAGTTTCCCCAACGGGGTACTTAGCTTTCAAGAAGACTTTGGCTGAAATACTTTCGTAAATCTCAGCAGCTGGCCGACCGGCACTTGTGAACTGCTTCTGCTTCGGGCACCGCGCGGCAAGAAAGACTGAAGAAAATGGCGTCGGCTGCCTCTTTTATACCCCTGCCGCACTGACGTCAGGGAGGAAGTGACGACAACCGACGCCGGACCTAGACTTTGGAATTCAGCCGACCGAGGACCCGCCTAACGGCAGGATAACCCATCTGTTATGACTGCAGCTGTATGCACGATGAACGTCAGGAGGAACGGCTAGGGGTCTATGCTGAGGTAGAAGAAGAAGAAGAAACTCACGGAGTCTTGGAGTCAGAGTAATCTTGTCCTTCCCAGTGGAAATGCTCTCTCATGGTGTGCAGGGTTTCCCCAAAAGAGAAGTCTTCAGGGGGGAAACAGAGGGAATAGACTCCTCAGCATCTGAGTCTTCAAAGAGGGGGAAGGGGTAATCCTGTTCCTCAGAGTCTGCTGTGGAAATGGACTCCTGGTCAGAAGGAGGTAAATCTTCCTCCAGTCTAGGTCTTTTGTCAGGAGGGGGCTGGGAACCTCTGATAAGAGTAATCAGGTCCTCCGCCATTTTAAGCATCTTTTTTTTAGGCATAGGGGTCTGTGTGGGAGTCTGTGGACCCGGTTTCTTAACCTTAGGAAGCTTAGCGTATGACTTAGCAGAGAGAGTCGTCGGTTTAAAGACGCCTTCTGAAACCGAAGGCCTGTCCATAGTCTCCGGATCGCCACCAGGGCTGGCGTCCGCGAGTCAAGGAGGAACTGGCTCCAGTGTCCCAGTAGGTTCTGACTGAGAGGTAGTCGTATTTTCTAAATCTGCGGTAGTCAGGGGCTGCGAAGGCACCTCACTGAATACCGAAGATCCGGCGGCAGGCCTAACAGAGACCTCGGAATCTGGTCTAAGTCTAGGCTGCCGGTCTTTGTCCTTGCGTTTTTTAAACATAGCGGTTGTCGGAGGTTCCGACGACATAATGTAGTTGAATTTTCTGCCAAAATAATGTTGGGCGGTATCAGCCCGACGCTTAATATTGCGTTTATTGAACCTACCGCAAAACCGACAACCAGAAACGTCATGGTCTGGGCTACGCAAGGAATACAATATGAATGAAAATCGTTATGAGGTATTTGCTTCCCACAATATAATTATTAACTTTGTCTGACATCGGTCTGAGGCAAGAAAAGTTTCCCCAATGGGGTACTTAGCTTTATAGAAGACTTCGGCTGAAATTCTGTTAAAAAATCTCAGGAGCTGGCCGACCGGCACTTGCGAACTGCTTCTGCTTCAGGCACCACGCGGCAAGAAAGACTGGAGAAAATGGTGTTGGCTGCCTCTTTTATACCCCTGCTGCACTGACGTCAGGGAAGACGCGACGACAACCGACGCCGGACCAAGGCTTTGGAATTCAGGTCGACTGCGGGACCGCCTAACGGCAAGATAACCCAAGTGTGATGACTGCAGCAGCACAGCACGAACATCAAGAACACAGTAAAATATTAGTTAATAACAAACTTAGACTATTTTCAAAAGAAACCTGCTACAAATAGATAATAGTAGGAGACTGTGAAAAAATTATAGAATAAAGATGCAGATGGTTACAAGTTATGAAGGCAAATTGAAGAGGTCCAGGTAACAGAAGTATCTAGAGGAGATAGAGAGACTGTAGTGGAGTTGGGTAGGGGATAGTCAGAGACTCTGAAGTAGTAGCTGTACTACGGCCAGTTACCTAACAGAGTTGCGAGTTAGCAAGGGTTTGGAGATTATCTGGGAACATCACAAGTACAGAGTTTGTAACCAAACAGGTACAACTTAAGTGGAGTGTCACATGATTTTAGGGAGCGCTCCTGTCATACTGCTAGTGTGATGGAATTCCAGAATTTAGCAAGGTGGTAAGAGACTAAAGATTTGCCAGCAGAATTGTTGGGTTTCAGTACATGTAACAGGCATTTGTACTAAGAACTTAGTGGCCTGGAAATGTTACATAATTGCATGAAATTGGAGATGGATGGACAGTTATCGTTATGCAGGATGTTATGAATTTGTAGAAGTTGTGAGTAGATTTGATAATGTGGGAATTTCAACCAATGTAATTACCTTAGAATTATCTTAGGGTGGTACAGTGATGGGTTTCATTGGGAAGCTGGGTGGTGAATTATGCACTTTGTAGCATCTTTGCTCAAGTTTGTTTACCAAGGTTACTCGGATATGGTTAAGCATGGGTGCAAAGTACATTAGAGTAGGCAAGAGGAGATACAGAGCAGGCAATGCATTTCCTTGCAGTGCCTGACAGGAAGGGTTTGGCTGTACAGACAGAATGCTGGTTTGATGTAATTTTTTTCACTATTTTTTGGATGTGTATGTTAAATTGTAGGTTATCTACAATGATGCCTAGTAATTTAGTATATGTAACAAGCTAAATTTTTTTTTTTTGTTGGATGAGGGAACTCAGAATGAGGTTTTGTTGACTGTAAGCTGTTTGGCAGTAAATAAGATTAGTTTGGATTTGAGTTTAAGAGCAGCTGGGCAGTTATTAGTCAGGTTTCTACAGAGATGGACTCTTGGTTAACTTTTCTTAGTTTGTTGATTTTATTTGCAATACAGACAACTGTGGAGTCATATGAATTCTGTATTTAGGATGCAGTTTTACAGACCTCATGTAGGTCATTAATGAAAATGTTAAAGGGAGTGGGTCCCAAGAGCGATCCCTGTGGCACACAGACTAGGATCGGAAAAAAGGATGTCATTTTGCCTGTTGACAGCTTGTGTTCTATTTTGGAGGTAGCTATGGAACCATGATATAGCAGTGGTGTAAAGTCCTAGATTATATAAATTTGTGTAGAAGAATGGAGTAGGCCATGTTAAAGGACTTGGAATAAATCAAGGAAGAGGGCAGACACTAGGTTTCCATAATTATATGTATTTACTGTACTGGTGAAACTTAAGTAAAATGGTAGTGGTACTGTGGCGGGGGCAGAAGCCATGTCAAGATGAAGAAAGGTTACTTTGTGTATAATGCAAGAGTTGGGACTGGATACATTTTGAGTATTTTGACAGGGGGAAGGGATAATAATGGGTCCATAGTCTGAAGGTTCAAATAAATGCCCTTCTTTGTGGAAGGGAAGAATGCGTCCCCCCCCCCCCCCAGAGGGTAAGGACATGTGCTTCATTGGTGTAGTGATTTATTAGAATGGAGATGCAGTAGTCTATTGCTTTTGCAGCCAACTTAAAGTATTCACCAGGTAGATTTGCCAAGGGCTAAGGCTATGGGTTTCAATTTAACTATTTTTTGTAAAGTAAGTAGTGGGAGACTGGTTGGAAAAAGCTATGAAGAGGAACAGTTGGTGGTGCTGTTGTCTGGTTGTTGGTAATGTGGGTTCTTTGGAGTAGTGATGAGACTGAGTTAATGAAATGGGAGTTGAAAGTATCAGCAAGGTTGGTAAAGTTGTTGTTCGTGATAAGTGTAGGAAATGGTTGGAGTGGTGCAGCCGGTATTCAGCAGATGGCTTACAGAGGATGAGAATGTTCTGGAATTTTTGTCATATGTTGCAGGCCAGTAGAGTTAGTTTTTTATTTAACGGTTTGAGTTTTGGCTGCAGGTCAGTACAGTTGATTTTTTATCTAAAGATTTCATTTTTGGTTTGATTTCTGAGTTGTCTGAATTGTTGCAATTTGTTAGTCAGAAATACATGACCATCCAGTAGAACACCATCTCCAAGTCTTATAATATATTCTGTGTTTCAAGACAGCCAAAGGGCAATTTTGACCCTAACTCGCTTTGCAAAGGGCATCTTTTCTAAAACTAAGGTTGTCATTGCCCCTCTGTACTCTGCTCTATGCAGCCCCATTAGTCAACAGAACGCACCCTTTGCCATGTATCTTGATAGACATATTACTAAACTTGAAAAAAAAAACCTAGATATTCATAACAAAAAAAGATATCTACTCTCAAAAACCTTAGCTACCAGAAGAAACTGAAGTCCTTATCCTTGTACTCCATGTGCCTAAAGTTCTGTGCCCTTCGACATCCTGTTACTATCCACCCCCTTTTCCATTTGCAAGTCAAATTGTGATGTCATTGCTGGAGCTTTATCAAAGCATAAATACAATTAAAAGGGGAAGGGGGTTCCTCACCTCACCTTGCTCCCTCAGTATGTCAAGCAATGCAGTTACCTCAGTCCACCAAGCAATGCAATTAGTCTTCCTTCAAAATGCAACTTGGATAGTTGGATGAGTGCTCTTAAATTTACACCAGGACTCACAAGCATCACCCTCCTCATAAAATAAAAGGAAGAGCCTAAGGGCGAGTATTGTCAAGGTGAGCACAGACTCTAGCATGACTTGCCTTGTACACTCTATGATCCTAAAATTGCAATGGAACGAAATACAAATACAGAAATAATATCCAAATAAAGAAAGACCCACAAAGTTTAGAGTATAGCAGAGTAAACCAAAGAGGTACTTAGAAAGGGCAGCTACAAGGATGTATGGGCAATTAATCAGTGAACCTCACGGAATGTAGACTCAGAAGTAAGACGAAGGGCACAATAACAGCTACTGGGTGTTCCTCTTCATCACAAGTATGAGTGCTGTGGAGAGTTTCAGCTACTCTAAGCAAAGTTTAAGGGTGAGGTTTCTTCCAATAGACAGGGAAGGAAGATTAGAATAGATGCCTTTTTTATGTACAAAAATGTCCCCTTACTTGGTTCTTACTTAGAAAAGCAAGTGTTTGATGCCCTCAACACAAATTTGAAAAGCAATAAAGGGAACTGCCAAAGGGGAAAGCACCAGGGCCAGACAGATTAAAAACGGATACACAATAGATGCCATCTCCTGGGTTACTACTACTAGTGATTTAATAAAAGGGCGCAACCCACTTTCTAAAGTCTCTGTGATAATAGTTTTTCCCACACTAAGGACACACAGTCAGTTAAAAACTACTGCCCTATATTTTATTAATAAATGCTAACCTAAAGCTTTATGCCTGCACTGTACTAAATACACAAACGGTATTACCTTCTTTTATTTAATAGATCAAACAGGTTTTGTCCTGGAGGTGCTCAAGTGCAGACCACCTTTGAAGACTGCAGGTTAACACGTTTGAGCTGAAGAATGTCCCTGAATAAGCAGTTACAAATGTTAGTTCTGTAAAGGTCTTGTTCCATCAAATGGCTATATTTACTTTGGGTATTAAAAAACACATTTCCCAGCAATTTTCTGCATGGAGTTAAGAAATCTTACTCACCATTTCAGTTACAGTTCTTATTTACTCCATGTTCTCAGAACCCTTTCAAGCTTTCACACAACACGCATGGATGCCTTCTACCTCTTTTTGATAATCACAGATCCACTTAAAAAATACTGCATATGCCAGATAACTGGTGGGCAGGAATATGAAATCAAAACTAAAGGTCTTGCTGTTTTTTTGCAGTCAGCTGTCTTGTTCTGCCACAGAACCCTACCATTGGTGGGTTAAGAGCTTCCATCCAACTTTGCTATGATTTTTAGGGATTTTGGTGAATGACAAAAACAGAGCTCTTCTTAGGGATTGGTAGCCTGCAAAATGGAGAGGGATACAGATACTTCCCTTTAGATGGTGCAAGTCGCCACGGAGGTACTTGGGGATTTTCACTTCCCACAGTCAGCTTCCATAATAGATGCAAATCTCAAACCCATAGAGGAAAAAAGCTTTCTGTACATCCACCCATGGATGAGACTTCAATCAAGTCCACTGGGACATGTGACAACTGATAAAATGTCCCTAGCGCCACGTCACATTTTTAGGCCTATTTTAATTTGTTCTTGTTCAAAAAGGTTCATTTCAGCATTAACATCCCAATTTATATGGAATGGGAAGTGCACAGTGGCAATGTAATAGCTACCAGCCCTTCAAACAAGAGTGGGTTAACAATCCCAATTATGTGGTGGTACACACAACCTCTCCACTTTAAAGCAGCTGTTCTCTTGTTACTTGACACATGCACTATTTTCAGCTCCTTAACTCCCTGCATTTTAAGTTGGCATTGATCTTTACAGGAGAACCTACATGTCCAGTATACACCATTATGTCTGCTTAAGGCTCAGAGGGTTGGAAAAAAAAAGCAGCCCCCTGGACAAACTATCTGGGGAATGGCAATTCCACTGTGGGGCTGTCCAAAAATAAAATGGGTAGGGAGACCCATGCACCTTGGAAGACAGAATTATCTAGGCAACATAAGGCTTCATGACCTACCTTAAGAGAAACTAAAGCAGGTCTTTGCAGCCTTTCAATATCTAAAAGGCAAGAAGGTGGTATCGAAAAATGTCAGTGGAGGTTTTTTCAGCTTCACTGGACTATAGTGAGATCTCAATTAAAAACAAAAAAAGAAACTACAGTTAAGCTGGGAACTTACCATAATTTTAGAATTTCAAGCATGTCGTCTGTTGCAGTAGCAATAACCTCCTGGGACTTCTGCTGGAGAAGGACCAACATCCTGTCCAACTTGTAGGGCTTTGCACTATTCCCCTCCTCTGGCCAGAAAGGTGCTCTCCCACCTGCATGTCAGCAAAGTACTGTGAGGGAAATCTGACCATACCATCTTGGCATGCTCTTTCTTGCCCTCATTCCCACTAATGTTAAAGGTCCAAAACAACAGCACCAAGACTCCTGAATGAAGAGGGCTCACTGACCAGGCAGTTCAACTAGAAGGGATATGATAAGCTACTCCTTCACACACTGTCAACCTGAGCAAGTAAAGAGTAGTAAGCAAGCACCACCTCTACTTTGAAGGAACCCTAGGAAGGGAGAGAAATAGTAAAACAGTGGAAATACTCTAACAAGCCTGAGCAAGCATCTACATTTATGGTCAATTCCTGATACAACTGTACTACATTATTTATACTGCTCACTGCTAAAATCTTAATTTCTTCAGAAAATTCCTCAAACTTACAAACCTTGGGGTGGGTTGGATGTGTGCAAGACTGGGCTAGAAAAGCATTCTTAAGGCAGCTTAGCAAACTTTGCCCTTATGTTGAAGGAAACAACCAGACTGCAATGTTTTTAAAATGTATGAATTGATGACCATGTAAGTTGCTTCCAGAATGGAAGCAACACTGACCTTTCTTAAGAAGGCAGGGCTGGATGCAGTGACTCTTGAAGAATGCGACCTCACTTGCAATGGGACAGTCCTAACATAGCAACAGCGAAAGATGTAATGAACTGACACCCTCAAAATTGTCAGGATAAAAACAAGTCCACTCTCCTCCCTACATACTTTGAAAGGAGGACCGTTTTGCTTTCCTTATCCTTTTAGTTCTGTACAAGTAGCACATGACCTACCTAGGCACATTCAAGAAATGTAATGTTCTTTTACCAGGGAGGTGAATGGCTTAATTCAACGATACATCAGTAACTACCTTTCAAGCTTGACAGAAGGGTTAATGCGAAGTGGGACTCTGCTCTTGTGACAGATGAGGAAGGGCTGCACACATGAAGGGCCTATCATTTGGAAATTCTACGGGCAGAAGTGATGGCCACAAAAAAGTTTCACTTCAGAGAAGCAATACGTTCAAAATTATTTATTTATTTATTTAAATTTGTTGACCGGGAGTGTCCGACTGGACGTAGGTCCATTTTCAGAGGAGGCCCGGGGAGAAAAGCTCCACAGTTAAAATAAACAGACAGTATATACATTGGATTACATAGTGAATAACAATTTACATAGCAATTACTTACAACATATTTCCAGATGAAGAACATAGTACATCAGTAGACAACTAGAATCTTTATCTGTGAAGTGCATACCAGACATTAACAAATGTTACAAGCAGCAGCAGTTTGTGCTGTATAATAAGTACTGGCTTGCTATAATCAAGGTAGTTAGTGGAGTGGAAAGAAAGGTAGTGGTTGGATGGGGTGGATGATATTAGAGTGGGAGTTGCAAGGGCATAGCCAGCATGTTTTTAGTTGCGCTTTTAGTAAAGTTTTGAAGTGGGTGCATGATGGTATGGAGGTAATTGTGGGTGGGAGTGAGTTCCATAATTTGGCTATGGCGCAAGAGAATAGTGCTTTACCAGCAGAGTTATTGGCCTTAGTGATCTGCAAGTGATTTTTGCTGCTGGATCTTAGTGGTCTGGTGGTGCGATAGGGTTGGAGTAGATTCTGGAGGGATGGGACATTTACTGGATGGTTTACTAGTTTGTGGGAGAGTGAGAGTTGATACCACTGAAGGAGGTGAGGGAGTTCAAGCCAGCCCAGTTCAGCAAGTGAGAGAGTGGTGACTACGGTAGGATGCCACTGTGGCGAATTTGGCGATTTTGTTGTAGCAGGTCTCTATCTTGTTAGATCACATTGCCTTAGGTTGGTATATATTGGAGAGGCATAAAGTAGGGTGGAGATAAGGTGGGAATTTGCTATTGAAATCTTTGCTGCTTTGGTGAGAAATTGCTTATTTCTGTATAACGCTCCTAGTTTTTTGTGGACTTTTTTTATAGTCATGGATATGTGAATGTCAAATTTTAGTTTATTGTCTATTTCCACTCCTAGCAATTTGGTGTGTTCAGTTGGGTATATAGTGGTGTTGTCTTTTGCCGTGATGTTAAAGTGAGAGTTGTTTTGAGTATGTTTGGTGGGTTGGAAGATGAGTAGTTTAGTTTTGTTTGGGTTGAGTATTAATCGGGCATCGGATAACCATGTTTCAACAGAGGAAAAGGCTTCCTGTGTGACGTTTTGCAGTTTTGGTAGGGACTGGGCTGAGCAGATGGTCGAGTCATCTGCGTATTGTATGAGTGTGCCATGTTTGGTGGCAGAGGCTAGATTATTGGTGTAAACAGAAAAGAGTAGGGGTCCAAGGATGGATCCTTGGGGAACCCCTATGGAGACAGGTAGTTGGGGAGATATGTCATTCTGCCATACAACGGATCGTTGGCGGTCAGACAGGTAACTCTGAAACCAGTTGGTGACCTACTGTGAGAAGGATAGGTTACTAAGGACAGAGATAAGTTGTTTGTGTGGGACCATGTCAAATGCTTTAGATAGGTCTAGGAAAGTAGCAGAGGAGAAGTAGCCATTGTTTTTATGCTGAAGGAGTGTTAGTAAAGGAGAGTAAGGCAGTGGTGGTGCTATGGTTTGGTCGGAAACCATGCTGAGTACTGGAAAGAAGGTTGTTAGTAAGGAGGTAGTCTGAGACCTGAGAGTGTATGCATCTCTCTAGTATTTTACTTATTTTTTAGTATTTTACTTCAAAAAGAAGTAAAGTTGGCATTACTAGGACATAAATGAGAACCCACAGAGGTCAAGGCATTTAAAGAGGCAGACCGCCTTGGGGAATTGTTTTACATTTCATCTCAAATAGTGCTGGAGTTATCAAGGCAGGCATGTTGAAATGGCAGATACACGCACTTTTTATTAAAGCATAAGGCAATTCTGATTTGAAAAGGACTAATCAGGTCATGGCTCCTTCTTTGATACCAAAGACGGAATCTTCCATTTTGCCAAGTATGGTTCCATACATTAGGTCTCCCAACCTTTGTCAAGACAGTCAGCATACTCACATAAAAACCTAAAGGGAATGAAAGCTAAATGATTCAATGCTGTCATCCTCATGGTCAAGTGGAGATGTATGAAAGCCTCTTGTTCTATGTCAAGAGGTTCACAAGTTGAGGCAGCAGTTAATGTTGTGCCCCTGCAATACTAACCTGGAACTTGTGTTGTCAAGGCTGAAAGGTTGCTATTAGTAGAATATTATACAATGACTGGCCATCAACATTCAAAAAGGAGCCGAACCAGGGTGACCACCATAAATGAGACTATACCAATGATAAAAGTCCTACCACTGAAGTATCATTGAGTGGCCAGACTTTTTTTCTATTACTATAGGTTCATAGGTTGGTACTAGGCTATCGGCCCTAGAGCCTATACAAGCCTAGCCATAACAATCCCCTGGATATTTCTTCCCCACAATATTTACTTCCCTGGACCCCTGTCTAGCAGGGCGACTGACATGATCCCCTGGGTGAACTTCCCATCCAATCATCAAGGTTCCTTTTGAGGAGGGCCAAGGAGGAGCTCTGCTTGACATGTGAGCAGTCTATTCAAGAGTAGGGGGAGTCTCTGGATCAGGAACCTATCCCTCTCCAGCATGTTTTGTTCATTGTGATAACTAGGTTTAGATCCCTGGAGCGTGCGGCTCTGAGAGATTGTGATTTCTTTAAGTGGAGCATGTCCAACAACTCAGGGTTTGTTTGACATGGCCTTGTATGTTAAGCAGAGATCGCCTATGAGTAGATATGCCACAGAGTATAGCTGGAGTTTTTTTTAGACTGTCAGCATGGGGCATCTGCTTTAGGCCTGTGATTCTTTTAGTGAGGTATTTCTGCGGCCTTTCCAGCTGCTGCAGATGTCTTGTGAGGTAACGTATATACTCGCATATAAGCCTACATCGCATATAAGCCGACCCCCTAAAACTGCTTTAAAATGGCCAGTTTTTGCAAAAACCCGCATATAAGCCTTTTGGAATGACACAAAAACGTGTTCTGCTCTTTCCACATTGTTTGCTATAATAATATCTGAACCTCCGCTCATAAGTTGTTCACAATTGATGGTTAACGAAGTATATATTTAGAAAAAATTATACATTTTGATATGAATAAAGACGAAAATTCTTTTGTTGTGTTTTATTTATTCACAAAAAAACTATCACATTTCTGTTTATAATTTACCGTAGTGTTCTTACAAATAATTAGAAACCTTCAAAATCATTGTCACTATCACCCTCATCGTCAGACTCCCCAAACAGCTTTCTCCATTCCTCTTCTGTGTACTGAACATTGTCATCATCTGCATCCTCTGGTTCTGCATCATTTTCGCTGTCTGAGGCTGTTTCCTGAGTCTCCTCCTGCCACAGGTAGTCGTCTTCAGTGCCATCTAATTTGTTGCTGATGCTGCATTTCAGAAATGACTTTTGTACCATTTCTGCAGGAATCTCATCCCATGCTGTCTTCACCCACGACACAACTGTAGGCAAGGAAGGTCGCTTGAAATTGCCTTTAGCAGTCAACTCAGCTTTGCCTTCCGCCATCCATAGTGTCCACAGGTTTCTCATCTTTGTCTTGAATGGCTTGTTTAGGCTCACATCCAGAGGTTGCAGCATGCCAGTCAAGCCTCCGGGTATGACCGCTTGAGTTGTCTTTTCCTCCTTGAGCTTCCTCTTTACCTTCTCTGTTAGATGGGCCTTGAAATGGTCCCAGACTAGCAGAGAAGGTTTCTTCAACAGGCCTCCGTTTCTCCTCACCCACACTTGATCGAGCCATTTCTTCACTCCTTCTTCATCCATCCATCCTTTTGGGTGCTGATGGATGATCACACCACTGGGGAATTTATCCTTTGGGGGAGTCTTTCTCTTGAATATTACTATTGGAGGTAATTTCCCCCCATCTGCAGTACAGGCCAATACCACGGTGAAATGAGTCTTCTCATGCCCAGTCGTCTTGATCAGCACAGTTTTTCACCCTTTTGTTGAGTGTAACTGTGCTGGGCATGTCAAAGCACATGGGTGTCTCATCCATGTTGCCAATTCTGCAGAGAGGGAAGTCACCAGCCTTTCTTTGATCAAGAACATACTTTTGAAAATCCAAAAGTTTATGTTCATATTGTGATGGCAATTTTTGTGCAATTTTCGTTCTCTGTCTCAAACTTATAGAGTGTCTGTTCAGAAAACGTGTACACCAACCTGTGGAAGCAGTGAACCCTTCATATTTCTTGGCTTGTGCAATCTTGAGGGCTTGCAAACAAACACTTAGCCGAGACACTCCATATCCATTTTGTCTCTAGGCTTCAAACCACTCGTAGATCTCCTTCTCCATTTCTGGATACTGTCCATGTTTTGGTCCCCTGTTTGCACGTTTGTCCTTAGGTGCAATATCCAGTGATGTATCCTTTTTCCATCATCTGACATTGCTTTCATCTACACCAAACTTTCTTGCTGCCTCCAGGTTGCTTGTTTCTTCAGCGGCCTTTATCACTTTTAGCTTGAAGTCAGCAGTATGGGACATACGTTTTCTTTCTTCTACAGGCATGGTGTATTGCACAAATAATTTTACAACTAAAATTATCAAAGTTCAGCACACTTTGCTATTCCCCTATAAGCCACGCGACCCTCGTCCCCCTTCCCACGTGCTGCGCTGCCTACCAACTTGGCTGCCTCTGTTTTCCCTCTTCGTGCGTATGCATGCGTACAAAAGCTTTCAAGCTTTGTGTGCACACCAGTGGCAATCCGTAACCAAGGCTGGGGCCAGCGGTGACGCCAAGGTGATCGGTAGATAATGTGATTTAAGGGGATTCCTTTACAACTGCCTTTGTTTGAGCGTGTTATTTCTAAGAAATCAGACCGTGTACCAATGACGTCGGCTTCACCGCTAGCTCTAGCTTGGTTACGGCTCGCCACTGGTGCATTCATTTTGTTTTATGCGCATATAAGCCGACCCCCTGATTTCAGTATTGTATTTTATATTTCTAAATTCGGCTTATATGCGAGCATATACGGTACATACCAAATGGGGCATTGTACTCTTCAATGGGTACAATGAGGGATGAGTACAGTGGGACAATGACCTTTTTTCTGAATAAAAAGCACTTACTGATGAAGTGTGCCACATAGATTTCCTGACTGTTGTGGTGATATGGTTATCGAAGGTGAGACCATTGTCCACCTGTGTCCCTAAGTCTCTCATCACACTTTGTGTTTAGTGTACTGCCACCTATGTGGTAATTCATGGGTACATGGTTTTTCCCAAAGGGGATAACTATACATTTCTTGGCATTAAGCTTGAGCCCATGGCTCTGGCACCAAGCATCTGTTTCTGTAAGGCTCTTTTGTAGAATATCTACATCATTTGGGGATTCAATAATGGCTCCCAGTTTGCAGTCATCTGCGAACTTTGTTAGCCAGAGTCCCTTAGTGTTGGCCTGTACTTCAGAGAAGTAGATGCCAAGCAAGAGCGGTCCCAGGACTGAACCCTGAGGTACTCCACTTGTCTGGAGCTGGATTTGGAGTCTGCTACTTTTACAGTCTGGGTTCTGTCAGTAAGCCAGTTGGCAACCAATCGAGTGATGTAGGGATTTATGCCCAGCTTATTAAGTTTATCTATGATTCCAGAATGGGGGATGGCGTTGAAGGCCTTGGCAAGGTCAGGATAGGCTGTGTGGACCGCCTTACCTTCGTCCACAGCTCTGGAGACTGATCTGAAGTAGTCAATCAGGAACAGGAGACAAGATAGGCCCCTCACGAACCCAAACTGTGTGGGGTCCAATGTTTGAAGGTTGCCAATGTCTTTGTAAGTTCCATGACAATGCGTTCCATGCCCTTGCAGATCAGGCTCGTCAGACTGATAGGACGGTAGTTCCTGGGATCCAAGGTGGATCCCCCCCTTGTGGAGTGGGATAACTGTAGCTGTGTGCCACTCAGTGGGCACGAAGCCTGACGTGAGGCTATGATTAAACATGACTGTTAGGTGAGGTGCCAGCTCATTTTGTAGTTCAAGTAGTACACAACCCGGGATGTCATCTGGTCCCATGGATGCTGTTTTCTTAGCTTTGGAGAGTGCGGTTTCCAACTGTGTGGCCGTGATTATCAGAATTTGGCAATCTTTTGGTACTGAGATGGGCCCTTTACGGGGTGAGAGGAGGGTGAAATTGGCACTAAATTGATCTGCCAGGATATTGGCAATATCCTTTGGATCAGTATATTTAATGCCACTCTGTTGTAGCTCAGAGCAGATCTGAGCATTGCCATTTAGATTTTTGACATAACTATAGAATGCCTTGTGGTTGTCTTTGGAATCTTCGGCAATTTCATTTTCGTACCTAGCTTTGGATCTCAGCTTCTTACTGAGGCTGGTAAGGGAGTTTTTTTGCATCATGGGATTTTCCTCTTTTCTGCAACAGTTTCTTCCTTCTGTTGTACAGTTTATGGCAGGGGACCACCAGATTGGCTTCCTTTTTTTGGAGGAGAGCTTTTTGGTTTCTATTTGGGATGTCATGATTCATGCACAAGTGGATGTGCTCATACAGTGCCTTAGTGTAGGATTCAGCAGTCGAACTTTCAGATCCAGTCTGCATGGGTGTCATGAAGTTTGTCACTTCTGACTTGAGTAGCATGAAGTTGGCTTTGGAGAAGTTTTTTACGGAGGTTTCCTTATTGGGGGGTGGGGGTGGGATGTCAAGGGTGATTATGGTCAGACCTGACCAATGAGGGGGTGACCACTGGTGTGGAGCATCTCCAATGTTGGTAATGACCAGGTCTAAGATATTGGAGTTCCTGGTGGGACAATGGATTAGTTGATCCAGGGCATTGGAATTTATGAATTCCAAGAACCGTTGGGCAAAGGTGTTGGTGCCAGAGTAGTTTTCACAGTTAATGACAGGGTAGTTGAAATCACCCAGTATTAGGGCGTTTGGTTGTATCTTAATATTTTCCAGTATGTTTAGAAAGGTGTAGTGGGAATCTTGGGGCAGGGTGGTGGATCTGTAACAAGCTACAATTTGGATTGCAGTCTTACCTAGTGCTAGTTGCGCCTGAATAATTTCAGATGCATTGTGTTGGGCAATTAGCCTGGATGTGTAAATATCATTGGTGAATATGGACACTTCTCCACCTTTAAGTGTTGCGGTCTTGGTTTGGTGGCCGAAAAGTGTGGTAAGAGTTTTAGCCTGGTATTGCAGGGTTGCCCTCTGGAGACTTGAACCAGGTCTCAGTTACTGCACAGATATCAATGCCCTCTGTTTTTAGGAGTGCCTCAAGAGAGTGCATTTTGAGGTTTAGACTTCTAGCATTGAGTAGCATTACCTTCAGATTTTGCATGCTTGTATCTATTACGGTGGTGGTTTTGTCCTTTGAACCTTGCCTAAAAAAGGCACTATAAGGGTGGCAAGAGTTTTAGCCAGTAACCTGAATCCCAGGGGTGACAGGTGCAGACCATCTCTGGCAAAGCATTGTGGTTTGTCGATCATGTCTTCCCAGGCAGACAGATACTGGATCCCCTTTGAATGACACCAGAAGCTTAGCCAATTGTTGAAGACAAATCATTTTGTACTTGTACTGTGGTATCATTCTGGGCGAAGGCAGGATGTTACTCAAGGCTAGGGTCATACCTGCCTGGGCCACATGATCCGAGAGCTCTTCCATGTCTCTTTTCATGTAGTCCAGGGAGGTATGTCTCAAGTCATTCACTCCAACATGGACAATGACAGTCGTATTTGTACTTGTTGTGGAGTGACTTGAGCGCAAGCGTTATGTGGCGGATCCTGGCACCCGACAGGCAGCTGACAAATTTTCAGCTTGTTCAACCTCGTGAGTGGGACATCAGTGTGCCTTGCCTATAGTCACCTATGACTAAAGTGTTGGGTACATTGTCTTGCCTTAGGAGCTGTTCTTGGGTGGCACACTGGTGTTGTCAGCTATGTGTCACTTTGGTTGTGACTGGTGTTTGTTTGCATTTCAGCTTTAGAGGTCCTTGTTGCTTGGGCAGGTTAATGTTAAGCGCCTCTGCATATGTGGGTTTAGTGTTGCTATGTGTGGGCACTGATGATGTGGGTTTTGAAGGGCTATGTGTTGCTTGAAGTGTAGTGCAGGTGTTAACCTTCTCCTCTTGACTGTCTAGCACAATCTTGGCTGGAGAGAGCTTTGCTTCAGGTTTGACTATGTAAGTGCATCTCTCGCAGGTTGTAGTGTTGGGTGGTAGGAGGAGAGGGCTGTCTGTGTACATGAGGGAGTTGCTGCATTGCCCCAGTATGCCCAGATTCACCAAGTGGACAGGAGAAATCACCGAAAACTGACCCTTGGACATGCCTGTTTAAGTGCTTTTTTTTGTACAAGAGCTGTTTTCCCTTACCTTTGCAAGGTACTTTGCATTTATAGGCTGTTTAGTGCTTACAATTAATTTCTCCTTACTGACAAGGAGAGTGGAGTGCTTGTATCAGTTTAAGGCTTACTAGTGCTTGCCAGCAAGTTCTAGAGCAAGTGCTAGTCACAGGGGTTCAGATTTTAGTGCTACTACTGAGAAACCAGCTAGTTCTAAGGGAAAATTTGAAGAGCAGACTTTCTGCCACCTGGAATAATTTAACCGTAGCCCTGCGGTGCTGCACTATGCAAAAAATGTGCAAACGCACGCGTTTTTAAGCCTGAAAGTTGAAAGGGATAGAAATCAGCCCAAAAAGACTAATAAACTTACAATTTCAGAGCTGGAAACCACTCTTCTAGTGTTAGACAGGCAGTACAATGCTCACCACTCTCACTGGTAAGCAGTAGGACTTCCCTCTACCACAGCAAGGTCTGGATAGCTCTGAACACAGAAAATAAAGTGCTGACACAAGCAAAGCCTGGGATATGGACTATACTAGCTAGGAAAGGCGGGAAACAGGCAAACAAGATAGTATTTTTTTTCTGGTTAAAACAGGCTAAACAATCAATGCAATAATACAGTAAATAAACACAGAAAAGGCTAACGCACTTGAGTGTGTAGCCCTAAACAATAAATGCAATTAAAATTCTACAAAATTTGCAATTTAAAACTTTTTAAACTAAACAAGGCAAGTGTACAACTGAAAAACGATTTAAGAGGCAGTAATACAGTAGAATAAGTAACTAGTCTACATATACAGAGAAGTCTATATATACAGAACAGGTAAAACACACAAACAATTCAGATGCAGTGCAACTTAGAGCACTTACATTGTAGCAATATTAAGCCAAATACAGTTTTAATAAATGCACTAAAATATACTCCATTTCCAAAATGTTTGAGAAGCACAGTCAGAACACAAGGAGATTCAGGCAATTTTTTTTTTTTTTTGCTAGACATGCAATAGCCTGAATGAAAGTAACTCAAACTGAAATGCGTGTCATCATTTAGTGATTTAATTCCATTTAAAATTAGTTTTTTCCAACAAATCACCGAGGAACAAAGTCATTAAATAATTCCGGCATTCCGGTTTCAACCTTTTTCCTTCAGACAATGCATACAAATTCACATTTTTTTAAATGAGACAGTTACATACGAGACCACAGAAAATACAAGAAAAACCCAGTATGTTCTACATACTGAAACACACCTGATTTTGCACGCATTTTCCCGACTCTGTCTAGACTGTCGGGAGGTTACACTATTTAAAAAAAAAAAAAAAAAAAAAAAAGGGAAACAATGAAGATCATCCTTTGTGCAGTACTTGCTTGTTAAACCAGTGATACACTGCTTAAGCATGGGAATGCAAGTCCCATATGCATGCGTAGTACATCAAAGAGCACAATCAGGAAACAATGCGAACGACCACCACAGCGCCATTTTATAAAGACATTTAAGAAAAGCAAGTCATTTTGTGCTTAAATAATGTCATTGTATAATAGCAATAACCAACAGCATGGGTGTGGTATACTATAGCAATAACCCACGCATGGGTATGGGTAATGCTGGATTTACCCACGGTTGGTGTGGTTTGGTCACGAGGGAGAAGCCCGAGTGGCCAAACAAAGCCAACTGTGGGTAAAATCCAGCATTACCCACACCCAGAAGTGGGTTATTGCTATTATACAATGACATTATTTAAGAAAAAAAAAAATTACTTTTCTTAAATAAAAGCATTGTACAATGCCTCCTTGCTGCCCTTCCGCAGCTGTCTGGTATTCTGCGGCAGTTCTGATGTACTGGGCATGCGTATGCCCACGCAGTACATCAGAGCTGTGGGCAAAAGCAATGGAGAAAGCAAGATCTTCGTTGCTTTTTACAAACTGTCTCGCTATGTTAAAGGAGTTTAACATAGCGAGACAGCTTTAAAAAAAGCAACGGAGAATCTCCATTGCTTTTTTTAAAGCTGTCTCGCTATGTTAAACTCATTTAACATAGCGAGACAGTGTGAAGCAACAGAGATCTTGCGTTCTCCATTGCTGTAAAAAAAAAAAAAAAAAAAAAAAAAAGAGTTATAGTAATGGAAAAAGTCCGGGCGACCGGACCTTTTTCCATTACTATAACTCTGATTTACAATGTGCACGCTGCCAATCAGCGTGCACGTTTTTGATTAATGGGGGGTCGTCGTATAATGAAGATTTACTCACGGCTGGCTTTGTTTAATCACTAGGACTTTGCCCTCCTGATTAAACCACACCAACCGTGGGTAAATCTTCAATCTACCAGACCCACATTGTCAGTTATTGCTATACTGTCATCTTCCATCACTTAATACGCATGACAAGACTGGATGAATGATGTACAGAAACAGACCTGCCCAGCTAAAGGAAACTGCACTTGTTGCCTGGACCCCTCAATATAGTTCCACTGTACAAAATTTTTGCAGTCATCTGTATTTTGAAGAAGGAAAAATGTCTCTCTGGCATAACCAACTGTGGACCAAGTCCAAAAAAAAAGTCGTTGTCTAACATTTTGTGAGAATTCAACTGATTCAATTCTGTTCAGGTGATCTGCCAGTCTGTTGTCCTGAGACTGGATACAGGATGCCTTGAGTAACGCACCTATTTCCTGGATCAGGCTACCATGCTTCCATGTCCAGTCTGCAAAACAGGTAAAAATGTTCTCCATTCACCCCCAAGGTTTATTTGGAATTGTACAGCGGATACAAAAAGTGTATACACTCCTGTTAAAATGCCAGGTTTTTGTGATATAAGAAAATGAGACCACAATAAATCATTTAAAAACTTTTCCCAACTTTAATGTGACCTATAACTTGTACAATTCAATTAAAAAACAAATCTGTTAGGGGAAAAAATATAAAAAAATAAAAAACGTACAATACGCTGGTTGCATAAGTGTGCACACCCTTAAAGTAATACTTTGTTGAAGTACCTTTTGATTTAATTATAGCATTCAGTTTTCTTGTGTACACATCTGCCATCAATTAGAGAGCGCCTTATTAACCCCAAATAAAGTTCAGCTGTCCTAGTAGGACTTTCCTGACATTTACTCAGTTGCCTGCTACAGCAAAAAACCACCAAATAGACCAGCAAAGGCAGGATGGAGTTCAATTATCCTTTATTTAACGTACTAAAACAGACCGGTTTAAAATTGCTCTTCAGTGTACGACTACACTGAAGAAGGCAATTTTGCGAAACCGTCTGTTAGCGTTAAAGGATAATTGAACTCCATCCTGCCTTTGCTGGTCTATTTGGTGGTTTGCTGTATTTGGTTCAGACCGTGCATTCCCCCTTGCATGGGATTCTGTTGGTTCTTTCTGCTACAGCAAAAGCCATGGTTCGCAGAGAGCTTACAAAGGGATTTCATTCTTGAAAGGTATCAGTCAGGAGAAGGGTACAAAAAAATTTCTACAGCATTGGATATACCATGGAACACAGTGAAGACAGTCAAAAAGTGAAGAAAATATGGGACAACAGCGACATTTTAAAGAACTGCACAACTTTCAAAACTAGATGAAAAAACAAGAAGAAAACTGGTCAGGGAGGCTACCAAAAGACCTACAGCAACACTGAAGGAGCTGCTGGAATTTCTGGCAAGCACTGGTTGTGTACTACATGTGACAACAATCTCCCGTATTCTCCATATGTCTGGACTATGAGGTAGGGTTGCAAGACAGAAGATTTTTTACACACAAAAACATCCAGGCCTGGCTATAATTTGCAAAACTATACATCAAGTCTCCCAAAAGCATGTGGATGAATGTGTCATAGTCTGATGAGACCATGGTTGAACTTTTTGGCCACAATTCCAAAAGGTATGTTTGGTGCAAAAAAAACACTTTGCCTCACCAAAAGAAAAGCATCCCCACAGTGAAACATGGTGGTGGCAGCATCATGCTTTGGGGTTGCTTTTCTTCAGCGGGAACTGGGGCTTTAGTCAAGGTGGAGGGAATTATGAACATTTCCTAATATCAGTCACTTTTGACACAAAACCTTCAGGTGTCTGCTAGAAAGCTGAAGATGCTGAGGAATTTCACCTTTCAGCTAGACAATGACCCCAAGCATACATGCAAATCAACAAAAGAATGGCTTCACCAAAAGAAAATTAAAGTTTTGGAATGGCCCAGCCAGAGCCCAGACCTTAATCCAATAGAAAATATGTGGGGTAACCTGAAGATGGCTGTGCACAAGAGATGTCCTTGCAATCTGACAGATTTGGAGCGCTTTTGCAAGGAAGAGTGGGCAAATATTGCGAAGTCAAGATGTGCCATGATGATGGACTCCTATCCAAGAAGGTTGAATGCTGTAAATCAAAAGGTGCTTCAACAAAGTATTAGTTTAAGGGTGTGCACACGTATGCAACCAGTGTATTGTACTTTTTTTTTTCCCCCTAACAGATTTGCTTGTTTTTCAAATGAATTGTACAGGTTACAGGTCACAATAAAGGTGGGAAAAGTTTAGGAATGATTTACTGTGGTCTCATTCTCTTGTATCACAAAAACCTGGCATTTTTAACTGGGGTGGGTACACTTTTTATATCTACTGTACCAGAGTTACCAAGCTTGTTTCAATGCCCTTGCAGCCAGAATTACTGCCATAACTTCCTTTACAGTGATGTTCCTTTTTCTGGAACATGTCCCAAGTCTCCTGTACCCTTGGACTCCCTGAATGTGCCCCACCTTTCCTGTTACACCTGAAGACTCAGTGGTTAATGTCTGGGGGTCTGGTGCTAATCCGAACTGGTTCCTATATTTAGGTTCACTTGTGTCTACCATGAGAACTTGTTTTTTGATAAAAAGTAGGAGGGGAATGGAAGTTCAGAGGACGCATGTTGGCATCAGCTGCTCCTTATATAAAATGGAAGGTTCCTCCTGCACTCTTAAAAGGAATACCATCAGTACAAAGGTGGCTATACACTAGTACTCAAAATCTTCATTACTGTTATGTGATGAAACTACGCTATGGAGTGAGTGACTGAATCAGAGAAAATCACTTTCTCCAGAGGAAAAAAGTCAGACTCCGTGCTTAGGCATGCCCAAGAACCACTGTTTGCTACTTGGGGAAGAGCAAGGATTCTAAAAAGCTCGGCTTGGAAGCCTGAAAGGGTGAACTGCAAGACTTCATTAATCTCCCTCAGAGCTGTTGCCTATATTGAGGCAGTTATCCAAGTACAGGTAGAAGTGAATACCTCTGGTTACTAATATTCTTTTTCTCTGGGCACTGGGGAAACTCCTAGGAATTATTTTTTTGAATAAAATATGGTCTTTGGACTAAGATTTACAATACCCAGTTGTCAGTACTTAAAGGAATGGAGAGAGCCGAATCCCACTTGCCTCCATGCTTCCCATTTTGGTCTTGCCTTTTTTTCTCCAACAAGTTTCCTTCCCCTCAAACTGCTGTCTGTTGCCCTGCCTCCAAAGAGGACCAGGTTTTAATAGGGTAGCTCCCAACAGACTGGTAACATGGTAGTTAAAAGTACAGTTGTGTAAGTAAACTTAATATAACAGTAGATGTTTGATAAGACATCATTTGCAGGTTGGATGTGTAAGCATGGCCTCCTGGTCCAGGAGGCATGTCTGGTACTCAAGGCATCCTGTATCCAGTCTCAGGACAACTGACTAGCAGATCATCTGAACAGAACAAAAAGGGTTCAGCTCTGAGACCACGGCTGCCATACTGGTGATGGACTACATTACGGCACGCACGTCAAAGGGGACTGAACAAAATTGCTATATGCAGATATGGCATTACAGGCAGAGTCTGAACAAGAACTTCAGCAAGGATAGGAGAATGGAATGCAAAATTGAAGGCACATGGAATGCAAATGAGCACATATAAGACGGTTGTAATGACAGCAAATGAGGGAAATTAGAAGAAGCTGGGAAGACAGAAGGGAAAATAGTGGAGTAGATAACAGCTTCAAGTATCTGTGAGGGGTGGTTGAGGAGACGTATGAATGAGGAGTACAAAGTTAGAAACAGAGGGGCTGCAGCCAACTGGCCCAGAGTGTCAGGTGTAGTGTAGGACACAAGAATACTAAAGAAGCTGAAAAGTAAGGTGCACAAAACAGTGGTGTGACTCGTACAAATGTATGGTACAGAAACCTGGGCAGTTAAGGGAGAGCAATTGCAGTAGCTAGCAGTGATGGAGATGAAGTGCCTTAGAAAGGAGGCAGGATACACACTGTTTAACAGACGAAGAAATAGACATAGAAAGGACATAAGAAGAGAAGAAATGAGGACACAAGAGCCAAATCCAAAGTAGCTCTAATTGCAAAAAGGCCAAAGAGAACAGATTACAGTGGTTTGGGCACAATTCAGGAAAACAGAAGACAATCCGGTGAAGATGATTTGGGACAGACAGGAAGACTACAAGAGGAAAGAAGGATGTCCAGCAGAGAGGTGGATGGATTGTGTGACAGAAGACCTGTGATAGTCAGGTCTGAGTGTCAAAGAAGGTAGGAGAGTGGCACTGAACACAAAGAAATGGAGACAGTTGACATGACATCCTAACCCCATGTAGAAAATGGGGGGAAAAGGGGGTTGATGATGGTGTTTGACTAGATCACTGCTGCAGTGGCTTAAAACTACATGGGACGTATACTACCAAGGTTATTAGCCATCTGGCCAGTATACTAAAACTTGTGTGTACATTCCTCACACATCGTATGTCTAACTAAAGCACAACACTGCTCTGATATAAACAGGACATACTGACGCCAAAATATCAATGCTAACATGCCTCAAAAAGACAGAGGCTGTAACCCAAAAGTAGGTCATGTGCTGGAATATCAAACTATTCAAACTTATGTCATACCAGAAACAAAAAAAAGTTATGTATTCAACATAACGTTCCATGTGAGTTGTTCATCTCGCCTTCATTCTTACTGATGGGTTTGGAGCCAATCCTCAGCTCCAACTAGGCCATCTCCGAAAGCTTGAGGTCTTCAACCAGCTAGAGGCCAACTCCTTATCCCATTATGCACCTTGTGCTTCCCTCAGATCTCGTTTGCTGCCAACAGACTACATACCACTACTAATATGCGAAGATTGGAAATTGGATAAGAGACATTAAAACCCATGACATAAATGAATTGTCAGTCCTCAAGAAGCCTGGATGGGAGTTAGGGGGTGGGATGTATGAACAAAGGCGAGATGAACAGCTCACATGGAACGTTGTGTTGAATACATAACTTCTTTATGTGAAGTTGTTCTATCTTGCCATCCATTCTTACTGATGGTTGCGTCCCAAGCACAATCTTTCTCGGGTGGCTCACAGGAGAATGTTCTTTAGGACACTGGAACCAAAGGAAGCCCAGTCTCTGGAGGCCTTGTCTACTTTGTAATGAGTGAAGAAGGTACGAGACCTTGACCAAGTAGCTGTGGCACAAACAGTATATAATGGTAATTTAGCCGTAACGGCTGATGAAGTAGATACAAGCTCTAGTAGAGTGGGCCTTTATCTTCTGTTGTAACAGTGTATTCACTGAACTGTAAGTGAAGGAAATACAATCTGATAACCATTTGATAAAGTGGTTTTCACCACTGGAGCACCTTTTTTTGACTGTGAAAAGGAGAAAGAGCTGCTCTGTTTTTCTGAAACGTTTGGTCCTGTCTAAATAGAATTGAAGTTGTCTGTGAACATCAAGCTTGTGCAGCATATGTTCCATCTTATTAGTGTATGTAGGGAAAAATATGGGTAAATTCAATAGACTGATCGAGATTTGTCTCTGAGCAAACTTTAGGTAAATATTATGGATTCATTCTGAGTGAGACTCTGTCATTATGGAAAATCAAATAAGGGGGTTTTAATGGACATGGCCTGTTACTCTGAAACCCTCGGAGAAGAAGTAATAGCTATTAAAAATATGGTTATCCATGATAGATATTTCAAGTCACAAAAAACTCCAGCTTTACTCTGTAGCATATCGCCTACTACAAGGTGATCTCTGCCCAACATATAAAGCTAAGTCAAACCCAGAGCTGTTGGACATGCTACACCTAAAGAAATCTCAATCCCTCCGAGCCACATACTCTACAGACCTAAACCTTGTCACCACAATAAACAGGACATGCTGGAGGGATAGATTCCCGTCCCAGAGACTTCCCATACTATTGCAATAGTTCCCAGAGGGAGAGAGTCTTGAAAAGACTGCAACGGGAGAAGTACTGCTCTCATCTCCAGGACAATGATATGCAGATGAGCCTTGTATCTCTTACACATGCCTTGGGTTATTCTCCCTTGATAATGCCCCCACCCACACCCTATCAGGGATGGTCACACAGTGGCTATGGGAGTGGGTAGGACAAAGGGGGGATCTAGAGTTACTTGATGAGATTCTCAGCCACCAATGAAGGTCCTTCATGCAGGAATTCGTTATCAGGGTTTTGTGCGACACTGGAAGGTCCTGAAAAGACCACTGCGTGAACAGGAGCCATTGCAGTACACACATGTATCCGACCTAAAGGAATCGCAATGATCGCTGCTGCCATTGTCCCTAACAATTTGAGTACCATTGAAACCAGGGCGGTTTCTCTTGGGTTCTTTTCGTAGAACACAAACTTTCTGGTGGAAGGTTTAAGGTCATGGTAACGGTATTTAGCTCTCTTCCTATACAAATGGTATGTTGCGATGGACACAAGGCAGATTTTTCTGAATTTACACTAATCCCCAACTGACTGCAGAAATGCAAAGTTGTGCCCCTTGCTTGTATGAGTTGATGTCTGGTGGTGGCAGTGAGGAGCCAGTCATCTATCTACGGGAACACCTGGAATATCAGATGAGCCATGACTACTGCCATGCATTTGGTGAACACTCAGGGGGCTGAAGTGAAGCCAAAGAGCAGAGCGCAAAACTGATATAGACTGGCTCCCAGCCAGAAGCGCAGATGAACTCTGGACAGCTTGTCCATTTTTATGTGGTAGCATGCATCCTGGAGATCTATCAAACACATCCAAATGTCTTTCCCTAAAAAGGGAAGTATCGATTGTAGTGTGATCATCTGGAATTTTGTCTCTCTTACCGACTTTAGTCTGCTGAGATCCAAAACGGGCCTCCAGTCCCCTATTTTCTTTGGAACTAAAGAGAGCCTTGAGTAAGTTCCGGATCCTCTTCGATCTGCTGGGACTGGTTGGATGACTTTGAACCTCTATGGTTGCTTGTTCCCTGTGACTGGGTGGAATGTCCGGGATTTTTCTTATTGGAGGGTGGTAAACGGAACTGAGTAGCCTCTGGATATAATGCTTTGTACCCAGCTGTCTTATTTTTAGCCAGGTATCTGGATACAAAGAGAAGCATCCTCAGACTGCCTCCAGAAATGGACAGGTGGGCCTCCTCACAGGAGTGCTGACAGGGCTTCCCAAAGAGCTGGTCTCTGTCACCATGATTCTGTGGATCCCCTCTGTCGCGTGGGCGGCGTCTTCCATTGTTACCCCCTCCTCTGCCTCTAGATGGGGGGGGGGTTCACCACAAGTGTCCTGGAAAGCTTCTTGTGTTTTAAGAAACCACATCTTTCATCCCTTCTGACCTTTGGGGTAAGGTATGGTAGGGGTGGCAAAACAGGGAAGGCACACAAAAGTTTTTCCATCCTACTCGCTCCTAGTAAGCATTTCCTTCACTTTGGGTCCAAAAAGGGATGAGCCATCGAAAGGATTGTTAATAAAGGATGACTTAAAGGGCTCCGCAAAGGAACATAAGCACATCCTAGAATGTCTCCTAAGAGCAATTCCTGTACCCACTGCCCTACTTGTTCCATCAGCTGCATACGAGACCAGACGCATGGAAAAAGTTTACAAGAGAATTATGGGTAGTGAGCTGGGTAGTTACTTTTTCTGAGACCGCCACGGCTACTGAACCCTGTAGAGCATCTCCTAGTTGTTTAAGACGACCATTTTGCAAGCTTGTAAAGTGCGTTAGATAGTTCAGTGATTGGAGAGCAAACACAGCTGATCTAAAAATGCGCTTAACATATATGTCCATGATCCTAGAATCCTTATTAGGAGGATGGACAGACGTAGAAGTTTGACCATTCCTTCTTGGTGGATGACACCACCACCATAGCATCAACGGGCACTCCTTTGGTCAGGAAAATCTTGTAATGGGGAGAAGTAATAAATTAGGCTTCCTAGAGACAGGCTTCCATGGTAACCGGAGACTCCCATGCCCTTCCAGAAATTAGCTCAATTAGCTGAACAAAGGGTGGAGACACCCAAGTGGTTGAGGGCTGAGACCCAAAAAGCCTTCAGGAGGACTGACTCATCATCAGTAGGGTTAATGGACTTCCAGCCACTGCTCTGCATAAGAATTTCCAGTATATCCTCAGAGGGGGACCGTGGGGACCCTTCTGACTCAGCCAAGTCAGTATCTGAGGTGACCAATTCCTGTGGGGAGTCCAGATGCTTCTTCTTGCAAGTTCTCTTCCTAGGGACCTCATCAGTGGGAGCATCTGGTGAGGTCTCTGAAGGGCAGGGTTCGCCCAATGGTGCTACTTGAGGCTCTGGGTCTCTACACTTCTTAGGGATCTGTGCAGCAGAGGTAGACACCGACGCCTTCGGGGAGAAGGTTGCTGGATCTGAAAATGTGGTTTCCCATGGGGACATTACACTCCTCAAGGAGTCGAAAGCCCCATGGCTTTGATAGGAGGGAACTACGAGATCTGAAGCAGCTGATGATTCTACCCGCACTAAGGCAGTGGGCTCTGAGCCAGAGGTAGGCACCAAACTCATCCAAGCTGAAGCCGTGAGAGGCATAGTCAGAAACGAAAGGTTAGTTTGACTATCCTCCCCGGACCCAACAGGTGAGTGTCGACATCGAGCAAGTCAGAGTCTTCCAAACCGACAATCCTGGAACAGTCATCGGTTCCGATGGTTACACTATCAGCTTCGAACACTCCAGCTCCAAAGCCTTGATTCAGATCGGAGGAGGAACAGTAGTAGTAGGGGGTGGGATTGCACGGTTACGAAGCCGCTGTGTCAGCACCGATAAACGTTTCGCCAACGCCGGTGTCTGCAAAAGCCTCTGCACCACATGATCCACATCCATGTCAGATAATCTTGAGGACCGAGAAGAGGCCACAGAAGAAGTAATAGATTGCAATATGGGAGACTTAAGGGTTGGAGATACTGGTTCCAGAACCAGGGACAGACTCCTACCCACAATGATAACAGACGGCTCCGAGACCTGGGGAGCCGAGGTCGATATCTTCTCAAAAACTCTGGTTGGAGCTGAAGTGAAGTGTTCTTCAGTTCCAAACCAGAAGACGATTTAGAAGAAGGTCTAGAAGTTCATGTGAACTGCGTTTGTCCAAGGACACCTGCAACGGAAAATTCAACAATCCCCTTGCTATCAATTTGCTCTTTCTTTCGTGAAGCACTCTGCTGCTAAATCAATGACAGATAGAGCAATCCTCTTGTAGGTGGAACCTCACCACAACAGTACACAGCAA